>NC_069684.1:61517045-61817105 GCF_023699985.2 Odocoileus virginianus
TGCCTGATCCATCTGTGGGTATTTCTGTGAGCAAATAAAACTTGTTTTCATACAGCCCTTATGTTCCAGTGGTGACAACAAAATTTTTTTTTAGAGTTAATCTTTTAAGAAGTTAGAAGGCAATGGCATGGAGAAAAATATACAGACAAATCCAAAGGACTTCAGTAAAAGGGCTGTACTTGTAAAAATAAGAGTGGTCAATATGAACCCCATGGAGACAACAGCCTGGAAACAAAGACTGAAGAGGCTTATGGAGCTCTCTGAAGGAAATAATAGATAATTGATATTTATACACCTCAAATGCCTGTTAATCAACTAATAGGACAAACAACATGAGTTGTCAGTAAGAAATGGTCATTTATCATGCATTTGTATTTCCCACAATTAGGCGGAAAAGATAGAAATGGAAATTCCATGACTTCAGTAATAACAGGAATGTAGTGACTTGCATAAAAGTCTTTCCACAGTCCATCTTAGTAATCAGAGATTGTAGGTATATTTTTTACCTACCCAATATGACTTTTTTGTTGACATAAATGTATTAATCAAGTAAAGTAATCTCTCTGATTAAATCAATTGGTAGTTTTTAGTGATAAAGACATTTTTTCTCATTTTTATTTTCCAAAGCAAAACTCTGTAAGTGTATTTTTTTGCTATCTGTGTGTGTTTACAACCATCTAGAAACTGTATCATATTAAGATGGGGGTTATTTGAGTAGATATTTGAATAGATTCCCTGGTGATTAGCAGAAAACAGTGTTGGGATCAGAGTTATGACTGTCAGTCTCTTCTGTGGAGACAATTGAAAATGGAATTGTTTCAGGAGCACTTTGAGTTCTCTCATATATTTTTATTCCCTTCCTTGAATGTAGGTTATTTACATCACCTTTTTTCTTACAGGATGGAGCATTCTTTAAAATAGAAACTCTTCTTCTTACTTTTGTATTTCCCTTAGAGTTCAGAAAAATGTTCTATGAGGAGAATCAATTAAACATATCCACTCATTTAAACATTCAATAAATATAATTAATTTGGGTAATAAAATTTTGTTTTAAATGTATTAAAGTCATGACATAGTTAACGTGTTCCATCTTGAAGAAGAAAATTTAATACAACATTCTGTATTGCTTGTGTGTGTGGTTGCCAATTTATTTTTTTAGATTTTACATTTGCTAATAATAAATGCTTGCACTTGTATATAGTAGTTTTTCGGAGAGAATATTAGTGTGAAAGAAAGTATCTTCTCTTTCTTTGTATATAAGATTGGGGAAAAGTGTCCATGTCTCCACTTTACTAAGTCTGTTTCTCTGTAGACAATGTAAGGTAAGTCATACCAAAACTTACAGAAAGCATTACACTGCATTACATCATGGGGGGAGGGGGGAAGGGCGGTGTTTGAAATAGCTTAAAGCCCAGCAGAGTTCAGATCTTAATATGCTGCAGTTAGTGGGAAAAGTAGAGAAGCTGATGACCAAACGCACTAATTCTAAATTCTAAAAGGTACGGTGTACATGTTGAAAAACACTTCACGCCTACTACATTACTTTCAAACTCAATGATGATGCACAAGAGCTGCTAGAAGCACTCTTTCCTCTCATGGAATCTCATGGAATCTTCTCTTTCGTTTGTGGCCAAGCATGTTCTTGGCTACAAAAGAGATTTTGCATTTCTTTGTTGTTGTTGTTCAGTCACTCAATCCTGTCTGATTCTTTGCAACCCCATGAACCCCATGAAGTCTGCAAGCCAGACTTCCCTGTCCTTTACCATTTTCCTGAGTTTGCTCAAACTCATATTCATTTGGTTGGCAATGCCATCCAACCATCTCATCCACTGTTGTCCCCTTCTTCTTGTGCCTTCAATCTTTCCCAACATCAGGGTTTTTCTAATGAGCTGGCTCTTCACTTTAGTTGGCCAAAGTATTGGAGCTTCAACTTCAGCATCAGTCCTCCCGATGAATATTCAGGACTTATTTTTTTAGAATTGACCAGTTTGATTTCCTTGCAGTCCAAGGGACTCTCAGAGTATTCTCCAGCACCACAGTTTGAAAGCATCAATTCTTCAGTGCTCAGCATTCTTTATGGTCCAGCTCACACATCTAAACTTGAATCCTGGAAAAACCATAGCTTTGACTTTACAGACCTTTGTTGGCAAAGTAATGTCTCTGCTTTTTAATATGTTGTCTGTTTGTCACAGGTCTACTTTCAAGGAGCAAGCATCTTTTAATTTCAAGTCTGTGGTCACCATCCGCAGTGATTTTCAAACCCAAGAAAATAAAGTCTGTCACTGTTTTCATTGTTTCCCCATCTATTTGATATGAAATAATGGGACCAGATGCCATGATCTTAGTTTTATGAATGTTGAGTGGTAAGTCAGCTTTTTCACTCTCCTCTTTCACCTTCATCAAGATGCTCTTAGTTCTTCATTTTCTGCCGTAAGAGTGGTGTCATCTGCATATCTGAGGTTATCGATAATTCTCCCAGCAATCTTGATTCCAGCTTGAGCTTCATCCAGCTCAGCAGTTCATATTGATGTGCTCTGCATATAAGTTAAATAAACAGGGTGACAATAAACAGCCTTCACATATTCCTTTCCTAATTTGGAACCAGACAGTTGTTCCATGTCTGGCTCTAAGCATTGCTTCTTAACCTGCATGGAGGTTTCTCAGGAGGCAGTAAGGTAGTCTGGCATTCCTGTCTCTTAAAGAATTTTACACAGTTTGTTGTGACCCACACAATTAAAGGCTTTAGTATAGTCAACAAAGCAGAAGTAGATGTTTTTCTGTAATTCTCTTGCTTTTTCTATGATCCAACAGAGGTGTTGGCAATTTGATTTCTGGTTCCTCTGCCATTTCTAAATCCAGCTTGTATATCTGGAAGTTCTTGGTTCATGTACTATTGAAGCCTAACTTGAAGGATTTTGATCATTACCTTACTAGTATGTGAAATGAGTGCAATTGTGTGGTAGTTTGAACATTCTTTGGCACTGCCCTTCTTTGGGATTGTAATGAATGTTTTATAGCTAACCCCCCCCCAAAAAAAAAAAAAAATTCCCTGTTTACTCACTGTGCAGAAGAAAGTAATGGCCAAGTCTTTGACACCAACAATTTAAAAGTTCAGGAGTATTTTAAGATGCCCAACCTATCATACAAGTAATCTATGAGTGTCAAATATGTGTGTGTGTGTGTGTGTGTGTATGTGTGTATGCATGGATGCTAAATTGCTTCATTTGTGTCTACATTTTGCAACCCTATGGACTGTAGCCTGCCAGGGGTTTTCCAGGCCAGGATACTGGAGTGGGTTGCCTTGTCCTCCTGCATGGAATCTTCCTGATTCAAGGATCAAACTCATATCTCTTATGTCTCCTGCATTGGCAGGCAGATTCTTCACCACTAGTGCCACCTGCAAAGCTAAATCATTCATCAACTTATGTTAATATTTACACATAACATAATCTAATAAGTAATAAACTATTTTGATTAAAATATCCCCCTCAGTCAGTCTCTCCCATGAGGAAGCTTCCATAATCCTCTTATCATTCTCTATCAGAGGGCAGACAGACTGAATGAAAATCATAATCACAGAAAGCTAACCAATCTGATCACATGGGCCACAGCCTTGTCTAACTCAATGAAACTAAGAGCCATGCCATGTAGGGCCACCCAGGACGGATAAGCCGCGGTGGAGAGTTCTGACAAAATGTGGTCCACTGGAGAAGGGAATGGCAAACCACTTCAGTATTCTTGCCTTGAGAACCCCACGAACAGTATGAAAAGGCAAAAAAATAGGACACTGAAAGAGACAGAGCCAAAGCAAAAACAACACCCAGTTGTGGATGGGACTGGTGATGAAAGTAAAGCCGATGCTGTAAAGAGCAATACTGCATAGGAACCTGGAATGTTAGGTCTATGAATCAAGACAGATTGGAAGTGGGTCAAACAGGAGATAGCAGGAGTGAACATTGACATTTTAGGAATCGGCGAACTAAAATAGACTAGAATGGGTGAATTTAACTAGACCATTATATCTACTACTGTGGGCAAGAATCCCTTAGAAGAAATGCAGTAGCCATCATAGTCAACAAAGAGTTTGAAATGCTGTACTTGGATGCAATCTCAAAAATGAC
Organism: Odocoileus virginianus; assembly: GCF_023699985.2. NCBI lineage: Eukaryota > Metazoa > Chordata > Mammalia > Artiodactyla > Cervidae > Odocoileus > Odocoileus virginianus. Next base: position 61,521,167 of record NC_069684.1, read on the forward strand.
AGAATGATCTCTGTTCATTTCCAAGGCAAACCATTCAATATCATGGTAATCCAAGTCTATGCCCCAATCAGCAATGCTGAAGAAGCTGAAGGTGAACGGTTCTATGGAGACCTACAAGACCTTCTAGAACTAATACCCAAAAAAGATGCCTTTTTAATAATAGGGAACTGGAATGCAAAAGTAGGAAGTCAAGAAACATCTGAGTAACAAGCAAATTTGGCCTTGGAGTACAGACTGAAGCAGGACAAAGGCTAATAGAGTTTTGCCAAGAGGTCACACTGGTCATAGCAAACACCCTCTTCCAATAACATAAGAGAAGACTCTACACATGGACATCACCAGATGGTCAACATTGAAATAACATTGATTATATTTTTTGCAGCCAAAGATGGAGAAGGTCTATACAGTCAGAAGAAACAAGACCAGGAGTTTGATGTGGCTCAGATCATGAACTCCTTATTGCTAAATCCAGAATTAAGTTGAAGAAGGTAGGGAAAACCACTAGACCTTTCAGATATGATCTATATCAAACAAGTTATGATTATACAGTGGAAGTGATAAATAGATTCAAGGGGTTAGATCCGGTAGACAGAGTGCCTGAAGAACTATGGACAGAGGTTCATGACATTGTACAGGAGGCAGGGATCAATACCTTCCCCAAGAAAAAGAAATGCAAAAAGGCAAGATGGTTGTCTGTGGAGGCCTTACAAATAGCCATGAAGAGAAGAGAAGCAAAAGGCAAAAGAGAAAAGGAAAGATATACCCATCTGAATGCAGAGTTTCAAAGAATAGCAAGGAGAGATAAGAAAGCCCTCCTCAGAGAGCAATATGAAGAAATAGAGGAAAACAATAGAATGGGAAAGACTAGAGATCTCTTCAAGAAAATCAGAGATATCAACAGAACATTTATGCAAAGATGGGCACAATAAAGGACAGAAATGGTATGGGCCTAACAGAAACAGAAGATATTAAGAAGAGGTGGCAAGAATACACAGAAGAACTGTACAAAAAAGATCTTCATGACCCAGATAATCACAATGGTGTGATCACTCACCTAGAGCCAGACATTCTGGAATGTGAAGTCAAGTGGGCCTTAGGAAGCATCACTACAAACAAAGCTAGTGGAGGTGATGGAATTCCAATTGAGCTATTTCAAATCCTTAAAGATGACGGTGTGAAAGTGTGCACTAAATATGCCAGCAAATTTGGAAAACTCAGCAGTGGCCACAAGACTGGAAAAGGTCAGTTTTCAATCCAGTCCCACAGAAAGGCAATGCCAAAGAATGATCTAACCACTGCACAATTGCACTTGTCTCACACTCTAGTAAAGTAATGCTCAAAATTCTCCAAGCCAGGCTTAAGCAATACATGAACCATGAACTTTCAGATGTTCAAGCTGGATTTAGAAAAGGTAGTGGAACCAGAGATCTTATTGCCAATATCCTTTGGATCATTAGAAAAGCAAGAGAGTTCCAGAAAAATATCTATTTCTGCTTTATCAACTATGCCAAAGCCTTTTGACTGTGTGGATCACAATAAACTGTGGAAAATTCTGAAAGAGATGGGAATACCAGACCATCTGACCTGCCTCCTGAGAAATCTGTATGCAGGTCAAGAAACAACAGTTAGAACTGGACATGGAACAGACTGGTTCCAAATTGGGGAAGGAGTACATCAAGTCTGTATATTATCACCCTGCTTATTTAACTCATGTGCAGAGTACATCATGAAAAACTCTGGGCTGGATGAAACACAAGCTGGAATCAAGATTATTGGGGGAAATATCAATAACCTCAGATATGCAGATGACACCACCCTTATGGCAGAAAGCAAAGAGCTAAAGAGCCTCTTGATGAAAGTGAAAGAGGGAGAGTGAAAAAGTTGGCTTAAAACTCAGCATTCTTAAAACTAAAATTATGGCTCTGGTCCCATCACTTCATAGCAAATAGATGGGGAAACAGTGGAAACAGTGAGAGACTTTCTTTTTGTGGGCTCCAAAATCACTGCAGATGGAGACTGCAGCCATGAAGTTAAAATATGCTTGCTCCTTGAAAGAAAAGTGCTGACCAACCTAGATAGCATATTAAAAAGCAGAGATATTACTTTGCCAACAAAGGTCCACCTAGTTAAAGCTTTGGTTTTTCCAGTAGTCATGTATGAATGTGAGAGCTGGAATACAAAGAAAGCTGAGTACCAAGGAATTGATGCTTTTAAACTGTTGTTGGAAAAGACTCTTGAGAGTCCCTTGGACTGCAAGGAGATCCAACCAGTCCATCCTAAAGATAGTCAGTCCTGAATATTCATTGGAAGGACTGATGCTTAAGCTGAAACTCCAATAGTTGGCCACCTGATGCAAAGAACTGACTCATTTGAAAAGATCCTGATGCCAGGAAAGACTGAAAGCAGGAGGAGAAGGAGACAACAGAAGATGAGATGACTGGATGGCATCATTGAATCCATGGGCATCCCTTTGCGTAAATCCCAGGAGTTGGTGATGGACAGGGAGGCCTTGTGTGCTGCAATCTGTTGGGTCACAGAGTCGGACACGACTGAGTAACTGAACTGGACTGATGACTTCATATCGTGTTCCGATTTTGTGATTAATATTTTACATATGTATATTTATAGTAATTTTCAATATCTATTTTATAAACTATACAGCTGCATGTGGTGCCTGCATGCATGTTAAGTCACTTCAATCATGTTTGACTCTTTGCGACCTTATGGATTATAGATCCCTAGGCTCCTCTGTCCATGGATTCTTCAGGCAAGAATACTGGAGTGGGTTGCCATACCCCCCTTCAGGGGATCTTCTTGACACAGGGATTGAACCTCATCTTTTATGTCTTGTCTCCTGCATTGGCAGGCATTTTCTTTCCCATTAGTACCACCTGGGAAGCCCCTTTCATGTGGTAAGCATTGCAAAATTTTTTATGAGGTTCTGAAAGATTACTTTCACAATGTCATTCTACTTATGTTTCTTTACTAAGGATTTATATCAAGATCTTCTTCCTGTAAAGACATTTATCATCTATTTTGCATAATTCTTATCATAAATATTTATATCTTGTCCCTTTAAGAAAAATAAAAATACATTTGCCCTTGATTTTCCTAGTAGAACAATAGGTGTTAACTAAGTTGGGGCAGATGATAATCAACTAAGAGACATATATCCTTGAACAATAAATATAATACCTTCTCCCCTCCCCCCATCTGGATGTTGATAACCCTTCAATGACCATTGTGTACATTAAAAGAAAATGTTAGGGTTAGCTAAGTATCTTCCTTTTCTTCATCACTGCCTCTCTGTCATTTGAGGAGCAATGCTATAGATCAAGGCCAAGCATGTGCCACAGTCTATAGTATTATTGAAATGCAATAGTGTAATGTACTTATAAATAAAATTGAAAATGAACCTCCCCATTACTCTTTTACCTGCCTTTTATTCACACAATTATCCTGTAAAAAATTTTTGATGTAGAACAATCCTCTTGTCATATGCCCTCTTGCTTCATGCATTGCCAGACTCTCAACAACCTTGGATTCAAACCCCAAAACATAATTATCTGCATTCTTGGAACTAACATAAGCATCAGATCAAGAACTTTTCACATCAAAATAAGGCATGAAAATATGAAGATTCCATTTTGAAAGGAGACCTAGTAATACTTAAGAGAGTAATACTAGGGGATCGGGATGGGGAACACATGTAAATCCATGGCTGATTCATGTCAATGTATGGCAAAAACCACTACAATATTGTAAAGTAATTAGCCTGCAACTAATAAAAATAAATGAAAAAAAAAGAGAGAGAGAGAGTAATACACATCTTATTTTAGAGTACAGCCAAGAAGTCTGAGTAAAATATGTTATATTATAGGCAAGCTAGAGTATCTTACCAAGTAATATTAGTGTTGAATAAATACCTGCCATTTCCTCTATAAACAGTGATTAAGTGATCAGAAAATTTATAAAAGAAGATGTTTCTAGAGTTCAGATTTCTTGCAGATATAAATATTATAATGTCTTTGTCTGACATTAGATGATGAAATTTAAAAGCTCAAGTACAAACTTTATTAATTAATATGGCTACTGACTGTGAGAATTAAAGTATATGATGGCCTATGATTATGACTCAAGTAAAATAATTAAAGAAATTTAGCTGACATATCAATTCGAGCCAATGCATTGCTGCAAAAATCTGCCACATGATTAAGCATGGTGGCTCAATAGATTCAGCCAGTTTAAGAGAGAGATTTATTAAAACATATTAATACAAATGTATCTCTGTCCTAGAGAGGATAGCACAATCTATGATATAATGGAGGATTTGTTGTTGCTGTTTCAGTCACTAAGTCATATCTGACTCTTGCAAATTCATGCATTATAGCTCCTCTGTCCCTGGAATTCTCCAGGCAAGAATACTGGAGCGGGTTGTCACCTCTTTCTCCAGGGAATCTTCCCTACCCAGGGATCAAACCCACATCTCCTGCATTGGCAGGCAGATTCTTTACTGCTGACTTACTTGGGAAGTCCTTTAATGGAGGATATTTAAAAAGAAATTTATTAAAATACAAAGTAGAGTCAGGTAAGAAAAGTTGAATACTGGCTATTGGAAGAAGAAAAGTAAAAATGTGTTCTCAATTACATGAATTCTAACTGAGATAATTTTTAGGAAATACACCCACTCTGCAAGTGTTCAAATCTTGGTTATTACTGATAGATCATATCATTTTGAGAGCATAATAAGTCACACATATGATGATTAATAAACAAGCATAGATATATATCTTAATATATAATCATCCTTGCATTTGAGTGGCTTTATATACATATGCTCAGTCACTCAGTTTTGTCTAGCTCTTTGTGACCCCATGGACTTTAGGCCCCTCAGGCTCCTCTGTCCATGGCATTTTCCAGGCAAGAATGCTGGAGTGGGTTGCCATTTCCTCCTCCATTATATGTATATAAGTAGATGCATAGTTTTGTGAGTAATAGTTTTGTGTGGAGGGGGGATGCTTATGTCTAATGTTTAATAAACTGTTACCTTGATTGTGAAGGGTTTTGGGAGTTCAGAATAAGTGTTGCTTATCTATTTATTGTCTACTGAATTTTAAGTATCAGATCAGTTCAGTTCAGCTCAATCATGTCCGACTCTTTGCGACCCCATGAATCGCAGCACGCCAGGCCTCCTTGTCCATCACCAACTCCGGAAGTTTACTCAAACTCATGCCCATTGAGTCAGTGATGCCATCCAGCCATTTCATCCTCTGTCATCCCCTTCTCCTCCTGCCCCCAATCTGTGCCAGTATCAGGGTCTTTTCCAATGAGTCAACACTTCGCATGAGGTGGCCAAACTATTGAAGTTTCAGCTTCAGCATCAGTCCTTCCAATGAACACCCAGGACTGATCTCCTTCAGGATGGACTGGTTGGATCGCCTTGCAGTCCAAGGGACTCTCAAGAGTCTTCTCCAACACCACAGTTCAAAAGCATCAATTTTTTGGCACTCAGCTTTCTTCACAGTCCAACTCTGACATCCATACATGACCACTGGAAAAACCATAGCCTTGACTCTTGACTAGATGGACCTTTGCTGGCAAAGTAACGTCTCTGCTTTTTAATATGCTATCTAGGTTGGCACTCAGCTTTCTTCACAGTCCAACTCTGACATCCATACATGACCACTGGAAAAACCATAGCCTTGACTCTTGACTAGATGGACCTTTGCTGGCAAAGTAACGTCTCTGCTTTTTAATATGCTATCTAGGTTGGTCATAACTTTCCTTCCAAGGAGTAAGCTTCTTTTAATTTTATAGCTGCAATCACCATCTGCAGTGATTTTGGAACCCCCCAAAATAAAGTCTGACACTGTTTCCACTGTTTCCCCATCTATTTGCCATGAAATGATGGGACCAGATGGTATGATCTTAGTTTTCTGAATGTTGAGCTTTAAGCCAACTTTTTCATTCTCCTCTTTCACTTTCATCAAGAGGCTTTTTAGTTCAGAAGTATTTAAATTTCTTTTCAGATGTTTGGTGGAATCTTGAAATGAGGTCAGTCAAAAGACATTCATTAGCAGAAATTGATTTGTGTGAGAATTATATTTTTCCTATTAAAAACAAGAGTATGTGATCATTTTCATTTCAATTCACAAAAAAAAAGGTTACTTTCTCTCCTAGAACAATTAGAAAAATCAGACCAAAACATATAAATAACTATTAATTCATACAAATAATTAGTTTGATTGCATCAGAGTGCTAATAATGCATTGAGGATGTGCCTAGCCAAGATAATAACGAAGGCCAGAGAAGGTAGCTAAAACTGTGGTGTGACATATTCCCTGAAACCAAATGCTAATTCTTTAAGTGATTCCTAGAGGTCATGTGATTGAGCAACTATGTTGATAGAGTTGGTGGCAAAAAAACAAAAGGAAATATGGACATAACAAAGAGAAGTGGCTATTAACCAATTCATTTTTAGTGTAGGACCAAAAAGCTCTATTCTACGAGTTAGGGCAAAGTGGGAAAAAGCCAGCCATTACAATATCTAAAACCCCATTTAGAAGCATGTTAATTTTTGCTCTAAGGCAAATATTGGAAACAGTGGTGCACAGGTCAAATTGGACCCACTACTTATTCGTGCACAGTTCACAAGCTAAGAATAGTATTTACATTTAGGAATGGTTTATATTTAATTGTAGAAAAAGCTATTAGCCTTTTGGCAAAAATTTTTGCTCAGTTTGTTGAGGAAACTGTCACATGGTGGACAAAGCCTAAAATATGTATATTCTGTTTCTTTACAAAAGTGTGCTGACTCCTTTTTGTGATGATCTGGAGTTGCAAAGCGATGATATATCCCATGAGCAAAAATAAATTTGTGGAAGAAGATGACACAATTTAAGTTCTCAAAGTCTCTTCTGTTTTTCCTCATTAAAATGTTTGCTGCTTAATCAAAAATAAAGAGAAGATCTGTAGACAGTAATGCGAATGCAAAGAGGAGAGAAAAAATAAACATATCCAAAGTCGTTATTTAGTCACTAAGTCATGTCCGATCTTTTGTGACCCTATGAACTGCAGCATTCCAGGCTTCCCTGTCCTTCACTAACTCCTGGAGCTTGCTCAAACTCATGTCCATCGAGTCAGTGATGCCATCCAATCATCTCATCCTCTGTAGGCCCCATCTCCTTCTGCTCTACTAGATGCATATAAGTTAATGGACAAGATCAAAATAGCTGTGATAAATATAGACAAGGTATTAAAAGTGGAATATTTGGCAGAAAACTGAAAATTTAGAAAAAAGATTGAATGAAATTTTACAGCTAAAATGGCAAGAATTGAATATCTCAGAAGATATACTTAGAGAAATATTAAATTCAGCTCTGAAATTCTGCATTATGACTTTTGATTATTATTTTGGAGATTCTATGTTGAAGGCTAAGATAGAAGCAAACAAACAGACAAACCACAAACAGTAAATTTCATTTGTGTAGAATGTTTTTGTATGTCTACAACATACAGATTCTAGTTTAAAAAAAATCATTAGAAATTGTACAATATATTTTACTATTTGCTTTGTATGGATATTTTTAAAAGTCAGTATTTTTGTTTTCATCCTTATTGAAAATAAACCTCTGGAAATGATGATTTTAGAATTTAACAAATTGTGATGCTACTAAAATTAAATATATCACAATAAAGTGAACAGAAAACCATGTTAAATAACAGTGAAATCATGTTTGAATGCATAGTGGTAGTATTTCAGTCACCACGTCATATCTGACTCTTGCAACCCTATGGACTGTAGCCTGTCAGACTCCTCTGTCCTTGGGACTTTCCAGGCAAGAAAAAATGCAGCAGGTTGCGATTTTCTTCTCCAGATGATCTTTCAGACCCAAGGACTGAACCCAGGTCTTGTGCATTGCAGGCATATTCTTAACCACTGAGCTACCAAAGAAGCCCTGAAGAAGAGTAGATAAAGAGCTACATTCAGAGGCTGCATGTCTATATAGGAGGTGGATGAGCAGACACTTAGCAACCAAAACAAGAACAGAAGCTGTTTTGAGGAGCAGATTCTGCAAAATGTGAAAATAGCTGTCGGTGACATCCCACACCAGGAGCTCAAAATACTGGTCACCTTCCTTAGCAAGGGTGCCATCCATCCAGGAGCTGTTTCAGTTCAGTTCAGTTCAGTCGCTCAGTCGTGTCTGACCCTTTGCAACCCCATGAATTGCAGCACGCCAGGCCTCCCTGTCCATCACCAACTCCTGGAGTTTGCTCAAACTCATGCCCACCAGGAGCTGTTTAAGTCCTTTGAAAGCAGTTCATGGTCACATTCAACTCCAAGGCCTTCCTGCACTGTGAGGCCATGGCGGAGATGGGGTTCACTGAGTCGGAGAACAAGGTGAACTGCCTGGTGTCCCAGTACTGGCAATACCAGCACCCCAAGGCTGAGAAGGAGGTTGAGTTCAGGAAGGCGGCCTAGAGCTGTCTGCTCCCCAGAAAGCACAGAACTTAAGTGAACTCCAGTCACTCACAACCTCCGCTGTCAGCCATGGCGCACTACCTGGGCGCTTGCCCTTATTTCTGTCTGAACATCACATGCTATACAGATGCTACCATTAAGGCATTTTCATAGCAAAAAAACAATCCCTAAACCACACTTCTTCATGCGTACATTGGTTTTATTTCTTTTTTTATTGGAGTATATTTGCTTAACAATGCTATGTTAGTCTCCGCTATAGACAAAATGAATCAGCTAGGCATATACATAGCCTTCCCTCTTGGACATGTGGACACGTGGGGGCAGGGGAGGGTAGGATGAATGAAGAGATTAGGCTTGACATATGTACACTACCATGCGTAAAACAGATAGCTAGTGGGAACCAGCTATATAGCAGAAGGAGGCATACATTGTTTTTAAGTGTCCATGAAACAGGATATAAAATCAGATTTCTTAGTTTATGTACCTTGGTCATCTCAGACAGATGAAGTTGAGAAACAGGGGAAAAAAAAGAGTTTAAGTTCATTTTTCATAACACTGCACTTTGTTTTTGCACTATTTACAATACATTTTAACAGTTGCAATATAATGCCTAAAAATTTAGAAGAAAAACAGCAAGGAGAACTTACATCAATTTTATATTGTGGCTTTATATGAGTGTCTCGGGATCTAAATATTTGCTTCGGCCTCTTTATTTCAGGTTCTTCTTGAAGATGATGTATCCGCCCCTCTTTATACCAAAGCATGAATGTAGATTGCCTGAAATAGAAAGGTTGATTGCTTCCCGGAGCTGTTTCTCCCTGGGAGATACGTCCTTTGAAAATGTTCTGCATTAGAAAATAGACTTCATCACATAGCATTCAAATTTGTTTTAAAATGAGGAAACATGAAAACAGTTTCATGAAGTAAAGAAAATTTGTTGAAATTATTGTAATCTCCAAGGTATTTTCATACTTTGATTAAAAACACAGCAATTTAATGTGAAATTCTTTGAAAATATATCATGTTTGAGAGTAGGGGCAATAGAGTTTAAGTTTTCAGAAATGTGTTTTTGGAAAGCAGCATTTATGTTGACTGTTTAAATGTTAACATCACTGTGAGCTGTCTAAATATTCCTTCCTAACAAGGTTACAACTTATGGTCCATCATTTTCAGTCCGTTTTGCTCTCAGTAATTCTTACTCTCTTTCCTGTGACATTATAGATTGAATTTGACACTCAAATTTTTACTTTTAGCACCACAGTTACTTAATGTCAGGCACCAGAACTTTAAAGCTTTGTGATTTGTGACAATCTATTAAGCTTCCTGTTATGTAAATTTGAAAGAATGACAGTTTCCTTAAAGAATAATGAGGATTTAAAGAAAATATTGCATAAAGAATTTACATACATTGTGTCTAAAACACATGTGGGGTTTTGTGAATATGAAGTGTTCTATCCTCTTTTACCATAACTTGGCTATCCTTTTCTTCATTTTCCATGGACACACTTAGTTATGGATTACTCCTTAGAGGTCTAAACAGTCTCCAAATTCTATCCAGTGTGCTGTTAAGATACAGGCTCAAAACTTCAGTTTGTATGTATAAATCTTAGGCTTAGGAGATACCTCAGGACCAATGTAAACATCATCAAAAGGTCCTTTTAAGTAGTAGGTGGAGATTTCTACTATTAACAAAAACAAGACTATATGCTATACTCATAGAAACAGAGGAGGAATGTTAAAGAGCCAAGGAGAAGTCTCCTTAATGTTTTGTTCTCTGGGACAGGGAAGCAAGTGTTTCAAAACTAGAAACCTGAGAATTTGTACCTGTTTGCATAGATGCACCTTCTTGGGCTATTTATTCACTTTTTATCCCTTTTCATCCACAATCAACTGCCAGTGTTTTATATATATATATATATATATATACATATATATATATATATATATATATATCCATACATACATATATTAAAATATTTTATATGTATATATAGTTCTCCCTTTTTCTAGCAGGAAGCTGTAGCTTTTAGAAGTCAACCAAAAATAAAATGACAAAGGACAAAATGGAATGTATTCTTGAGTTTTAAGATTTTAAAACAGTTGTTAAGAAAAGCCTTCATACAATAAATATCAAATATCAAATTCTATCTGCTTCGAAAAAATCAGAGAATGGGCAGGATGAGAGAGTATCACTTCTCGGTCCATCAGAAGCATTCTACAAGAAATCTAACTCACATTGGAATTTCAGCTAAAATTTGCACAAAAAGTTGGTGGTTTAGGCACTAAGTCATGTCTGACTCTTGCAACCCTATGGACTGTAGCCCACCAGGTCCTCTGTCCATGGGATTTCCCAGGAAAGAACACTGGAGTGATATACCCTGCTGCTGCTAAGTCACTTCAGTCGTGTCTGACTCTGTGTGACCCCATAGATGGCAGCCCACAGGCTCCGCCGTCCCTGAGATTCTCCAGGTAGGAACACTAGAGTGGGTTACCATGTCCCTCTCCAATGCATGAAAGTGAAAAGTGAAAGTGAAGTAGCTCAGTCGTGTCCAACTCCTAGAGACCCCATGGACTGCAGCCTACCAGGCTCCTGCATCTATGGGATTTTCCAGGCAAGAGCAGTGGAGTGGGGTGCCATTGCCTTCTCCGTGATATAACCTACATGGATACAATTCAATATGCAGAGAGAACAATCAAATGTGTGACAAAAGGATATCCATTTGGAAAACTTTAAACTTAGGTAAATCTTCATGCTTTCAAGATTGATAAAAAAGAAAGAAAAAAAAAAAAAAACTATGAAAAATATTGTAGAAAAAGGAAAAAATAGCATCAGCTTAAATATATATGAAAAACATAAAATATCTAGAAATTATCCATGTGATATATATTAGACATTGCATTCATTATCTATTTTAAATCTTAAAATTGTCCCATAGTCTAGATGGTTATATGTGTTCAGTCACTCAGTTGTGTCTGACTATTTTTAATTCCATGGACTGCAGCCTGCTTCTGTCCATGGGATTTCCCAGGCAAGAATTCTGGAGTGGTTTCTCCAGGGCATCTTCCCGACCCAGGGATCAAACCCGCATCTCTTGCGTCTCCTACATTGGCAGGCAGAGTCTTTACCTCTGTGCCCCCAGGGGATGGTTATATATCTCATGTTTATATACAAGTAAAAGTGATTTAACACTTTGAGCTTACCCAGAGTTATGTAGCAAGTATATATAGAATCCAGTTTTTAAATCCAGAGAACCTAAATTCATACTTTTTGGTGGATATATAGTTGGTTTCTGAAGATTTAATTGCCGTACCTTGCTTCAAAATTGTTTACTGGAAACTAATGTATCCTTATAATTCTATTCTTAGAGAAGAACTGTGTAAGAGTGAAAGAAAAATAATTCATCAAATTGACTAAATAAGCAATGTTTATCAGGCAAAGGTTCAATTCAGGTCAGTCGCTCAGTCGTGTCTGAACCTTTGTGACCCCAGGAACCTCAGCACACCAGACTCCCTGTCCATCACCAACTCCTGGAGTTTACTCAAACTCATGTCCATCGAGATGGTGATGCCATATAGCCATCTCATCCTCTGTCATCCCCTTCTCCTCCTGCCCCCAATTCCTCCCAGCATCAGGGTCTTTTCCAATAAGTCAACACTTCACATGAGGTGGCCAAAGTATTGGGAGTTTCAGTTTCAGCCCCAGTCCTTCCAATGAATATTCAGGACTGATCTCCTTCAGGATGGACTGGTTGGATCTCCTTGCAGTTCAAGGGACTCTCTAGAGTCTTCTCCAACACCACAGTTCAAAAGCATCAATTTCTAGGCACTCAGCTTTCTTCACAGTCCAACTTTCACATCCATACATGACCACTGGAAAAACCATAGCCTTGACTAGACGGAATTTTGTTGGCAAAGTAATGTCTTTGCTTTTTAATATGCTGTCTAGGTTGGTCATAACTTTCCTTCCAAGGAGTAAGCGTCTTTTAATTTCATGGCTGCAATCACCATCTGCAGTGATTTTGGAGCCCAAAAAATAAAGTCTGACACTGTTTCCACTATTTCCCCATCTATTTCTCATGAAGTGATGAGACCAGATGCCATGATCTTAGTTTTCTGAATGTTGAGCTTTAAGCTAACTTTTTCACTCTCCTCTTTTACTTTCATCAAGAGGCTTTTTAGTTCTTTTTCACTTTCTGCCATAAGGGTGGTGTCATCTGCATATCTGAAGTATTGATATTTCTCCCAGCAATCTTGATTCCAGCTTGTTCTTCCAACCCAGCGTTTCTCATGATGTACTCTGCATATAAGTTAAATAAGCAGGGTGACAATATACAGCCTTGATGTACTGCTTTTCAAAGGTTACATATTAGTAAAACAAATCCTCTCCCCTATATGAAAAGTCTAATTTCTAGTCAGAGCAACAGGTAACTGCTGTCACTGAAATTATGATGTTCTCTTGGTACATATCAAGATTTATACCTAATGCAAGATTATTAGTACCTTAAGAGATTCATGTCATAATCAATATAGTTTATGTACAAAGTTCTGGTGCCATTCTAGAGTGGGTACATAGACTGGCACACATTTTGCCAGGTCTGAGCCTTCAGTAAGTAGGGATTTTTTTTAGAAATGCATATACAAAATTGAGTTATAAAGTGAGCATTTATTTCCAATTAGAAAGACTATCACACCAAACATAAATTTGGCAAATATCAAAATCATTACAGCAATCAAAAAAATAACCTTAATCTTTCAGTATTCTGAAATACTTCTGTAACACCTATCTTTAATTTTTGCTTCTATACTCTCCAATTGCATCTTCCTAGGAAGATGATTTCCATCCTGAGAATAGTAAGTTGAAATAATATTTCTTGTACTATGTTGGATCAAATATTTTTGTCATGATTTATGTGAAGATCAATTCCTTAAGTTTCACAACTTGTTTTTGTTGATGCCATGTAAGTTTTTGCTATTGTTATTAATTTTGGGAAAATTCATGTCAAGCATTTTTGCTTTTCAAATTTTAGCTGTAACAGATAAAATCAGTGTTTGTACTATTAAAGTTCAGAGCCTTGTACATAGAGGAATGCTGATGAATTTTCCTTGTTTCCTATCAAAAATGAAAAAAAAAAAAACCCCAAAACACTACCTCACATATTTACCATTATAAACAGTCAAGATTATGATTTTTTGATTCTGGTTTTTGCTAAATATTGATAAGTAATGAATATTCCAGTTAAAATTTTATAAATGTCATGATTTCTTAGGATAAATTTTTATGCACCACTTTCTAACAACTAAGCATTTCAAATCAAATTTTTCCCTCTATTCAAATATTTTAGTACCAGGTAGCATAAGGCACATACATGCTATGCTAAAACCTCTGACTTTTCAAATAAATGAAATAACACTACATAACACAGCACACTAGATAGTAGGAAGTATCCTGAGAGTGATTTAAACCTTGAATGGCTGTTGATAATTTACCTTTTCATAGAAGAGACTACAAAATACACTAAATCCCAATAAATATATCCTCAAATTCTGCTTCACTCGATCTGTCTCCAACCTTTCCTATGAGCACTTTTATGTCCAGTATCATGGAGGGGAAGACAAATTAGAAAAATGTAGCCATCTTAACCAATTTGTGTAAAGCTATATTACTTTTGCACATTTTACAGAAGCAAACACCATACTAAGGTCTCTCAGAGAAGAAGGGCTCCATGCAAGTGTGGGAAGGTATGAAACAGTTCACAATCTCACCCTCACTTCTGATACCAATGCTTAGGTGTTCCCCAAACCACCTTTAGTTTCAGTGATTTATGGGAGGAATTCAAAGAGCTCTCTGAAAACTTACGCTCCCAGTCACTGTCTCTTCCAATGAATTAGTGAGGGGAAGAGACACATGGGGCAGAGCCCACTTGGAAAAATGTAAAAGTTCTACTCCTGGAGTGTCCAATTTTTCACTTGTCATTGGGTCGCAGACTGATAAATTTCCTGGAAACAAAATGTAACATATATAGGATATGTCAATATGGAAAATTGACAACCAGGGAAGCTCCTTTAAACTTTTGGGTCCAGGGTCTTTACTGAGGCTCTGTTATGCAGACATGGGTGACTGCCCACATAGCTAAAATAAATCTGTAGCCCTTCCAAATGTTTAACTAATACTACAGGACCAAGAGATATCATTGTTAGGTTGTCTGTGTTGGTTGAAGACCCTCAAGTAAGCAAAGAATTTTATCTAGCAGAAAATTCCAAGGACCTAGAGATTATCTCATGGCAAAGTCCAGACCTCAAACTGGGTGAAGTTAAAGTCTTTACTGCACAAAATGGTAGAACCTAAAGCTTATGTAGCATTACTTTCACAATAAATCTACTCCTGCCAGAAATGTCAGAAGTGATTGGTAGCATTTGTTGACTAAGTGGATGCTTTCTATGTTTGTCTATATGTAAGCCCTAGAAAATCCTTGTGAGTGTGAATATCTACTACATTATCTGTGAAGAGAAATCCAGAAAATATGTCTATATTTAAAATTAAAATGTGCATATTTATGCCTGTGTTTGCATACACACATACTTCTGAAGGCATCAAATTGTAAAGTAGGAAAAATTTATAACTCAACAAAAGCAAACAAAGTATTATTTAGAGAGAAATATATGATTTTAAAGGGACAGATTAAAATAAGAAAATAGAAAAATTAATGAGCTAACCATCTAAGTCATAAAATTAGGAAAAGAAAAATGGCACAAATCTTAAGAATTTGGTGAATGATATAATAAATATGAATGCCTTGATGAATATAGACGGACTCGGGAAGCAATTGAGAGGGTTACAAATCCAGATTTCCTTGAAAATATGAACAAACCCACTACTGTTTTCCTCAAACATGATGAGCATTAACCTTATGTGAGAAGTGTTCAGAACTTCTTGTGCTAAACTCATAATCCCCAATCCAGCCCTCAGAATTCTTTGTATCTCCCAGATGGTTCCAATATATAGTCAAGCGTGCAAAGCACTGGAACAAACAAAACTCTGAGATTTGCATTGAAAGAAAGGGAGAAAGAAATGACAAAGAGAGATTTGGTGTGATGGAGGATAATAAAAGAAAAAGCAATATTAGACATACAAATATGTCAAGGGAATCATGTTTTCAAATTTAGAGAGCATCTTATAAATAAATTTATAGACATACTGAGTTTTTAAAATAAATTTAAAGAGCAACCCAACCATTTAAAAACCCATCCCCAGAAAACTTGATGATTTTGTAGGTACCCTCTACCATTTCTTCAAAGATTAGGAAAAGCTAGACAATTAGGAAAAAAGGCAAAAGGGTAGAATGGGGAGGGAGTAGAGGAAGGGGAGTTGAAAGGAGAAAAGAAAAATATGTCCACCATTTTTTAAATTTAAATTTAAGGCAAGTTATTTGTTAATAGGGAAATCAGGAGGAGCATGAAAAAAAATAACATCCAATTAAGAGCACAAATTCAGTAATAATAAATAAAAGGTCGGCACACCAAATAATCAACCAGCATGTTTTTCTCAAAATGCAAAGATGGATTAAAGTAAGAAAATCTACTAATATAAGTTTTAGCATGCAGCAGGGGCTGCAAACTTCGCTGGTGTCCATCAGCCTTCTTCCATATGACTACACAAAACCTACTGGATTATTAGACCTACCCTTGTCACTTGTCCACTTGAATTAATTCTACACTTTCTCTCCAAGATGTTTACTGGAGGGCTCAGGATTTATGCATTTAATTAATTGCATGCAGAACATTAAGTGGTTTCCCTGTTCTGCTCTAAAAATGTGTTTACCACCTCTCCCAGCAATGAATCTGTTGTTCAGGAGGGCATGCAGAGTTGGTTTATGAAAAAGAAGACAACACAATCTTTTAAAGTCCTTGAATTTTATTGACACATTTAAAACTGAATTATCTCTAATTCATGGAAAATATGTGTATTTAATGTGTTCAAAACATTTGCAGACCTCTAAGCAAAACACAAAAATGAGCAAAATGCACCTGTCTCAAGGAAATGATATATCTTACAGGAAGGCAGAAGAAGACATCATATCCCTAATTAGAAGAAGGAATGAAAATGTCATCCATGTGTGCTCAGTAGCTTCAGTCGTGTCCAGCTCTTTGTGACACCATAGACTGTAGCCTTCCAGGCTCCTCTGTCCTTGGGATTCTCCAGTCAAGAATGCTGGAGTGCTTTGCCATGCCCTCCTCCAGGGGATCTTCCCGACCCACTTGGAATGGGGGTCTCCTGTGTCTCCTTCATTGCAGGCAGATTATTTACTGCTGAGGCAGCCGGGAAACCTGTAGCCTAATAGTCACAAGTGAAGCTCCTTGTGGGGATAGATATCTTCATGGAGATTGATTTGACAGTGATAGCAATATTAAAAGATGGCATTTCCAAATGTTTCTTATGCAGTTTTCACCAGCTCTGCCATCGTGTGGTTTTCTATAAAAACTGTTTGTCTTACCCATGAGCACATTTATTGAATGCACTGGATGTGCCAGTAATAATCTTGTCCATGGCCTTCTTATAAAGAAACAGCTTTACATCTTACTAAAAGTTATTCCTAATAAATTACTTATTATGGATGATATGGTATCTTCACACAACAAAAAAAATAAGGGAAACCTACACAATGCGTGTTTCACTTGTTTTGTAAATCGGAATAGTTGAAACAGGCATTTAATCATTTAAATAAAAGTATATATAAAAATTGTATTTTCAAAGAAGTCCCATATTTTAATGATAATATATGGTCTTGTCTTCATTATGCCTGAATTTTTTTTTTAATATATGTAAAGGTGATGCTATTATAGAGGATGATTCATTTAACATATTCTCTAAAATGCTCAAGATACACTGCCTGTTTCTGGAACTATTCTAGAACATCTTTGAAAGACAGTTTGAGATATTACCTTTATTAATGTTCTGTGAGATTTAGAAAGTTTCTATAGACACTTAAAAATTGGAGGTGGTTACCCTCAGAAAGAACAGATGTTTTGACATATGTACAGATGAGTACTCTGAACTAGAAATTCAAATCTCCTTCTGGAAAACTTTTTTTTGTTAACATATGGTAGACAATGAATCTTAAAAACCACTGGCTATGGAACTGACAGAAAAATGGGATTAGTTAAGATTTATTTACAGAGATTAACCAAATTGAGCATAGAAATGGGTAGAATTGGCTATACTACTCTAATTTTCAAATGATTGGCAAAAATTCCTTCAGTCTTTCCAAAAAATTTTTAAACTCTCTGAAAGTTACATGCAATATAATATTTCTAAATACATGTCCTATCTGTCTTTGTTAAATCATGTGGAACACTTTCCTTGCCTACAACATCATTAACACTTGTAGAAGGAATATACATGTTTTGTCCCAAATTGTGGAGAGAAATGCTCAAATTTGAATAACTTAACTCTCTTTTCTCCATTATCATAAAAAATGATGGATTCAAAGCAAAACAATAACCACACTTAAATGGCATCAAGCAAAATCATATCCTTTCTCTATTGCTGATGATAATTACATATGAAAATACCTCTCCATTTTTGTAGATTTACATTTATATAATTCAAAATAAAAAATACATATTTGTCAGCTTTTAAAAACAAGTTCAAATATATAGAACATTTATGCATTTAAACCAGATATAAGGCATTTATTTTCTCTTCTTGGAGAAATGTCATGCGAACATGGCAAAAATACTGATCTCTAATCATTCTTCCCTTTGTTTGAAGGTCATTTCCCTTGCTTGCTGGCTTGTTCTTTTTTTATATGTTATATTGCTACTGGATGTTAAACATGTTTTGAAAAGCACCAGAAACCCAGAATATATTTTAAACACTTTCTACAGGAATATTTCAAATTTAACTCATAAGAGTTTCAACATGGATATGATATATAATAGATTCCTATACACTTAGAAGTTGAAATTAGAGATAAAATGTGAATAATCTGTGCTATATGGCTCATCTGAAAAAGAGTATCCTATAATAGCCATTAAGTTGGCAAGTATAATGTGTGTTAAAATTATCCAAATTTCCATGCTGCTTCTAAATTAATCTTCTGGGGTACAAGTAATACTTCAATTACATTCTTGTCTACAAATCATTAAAAATTGTCCATTCTGTTTTGAACAAAGTATTAGGGAAAAGTGGCAAAACTATTTTAATTAGATCTAGGATCTCTGCAGATGGTGACTGTAGCAATGAAATTAAAAGATGCTTACTCCCTGGAAGGAAAGTTATGACCAACCTAGACAGCATATTAAAAAGCAGAGATTACTTTGACAACAAAGGTCCGTCTAGTCAAGGCTATGGTTTTTCCAGTGGTCATGTATGGATGTGAGAGTTGGACTATAAAGAAAGCTGAGTGCAGAAGAATTGATGCTTTTGAACTGTGGTGTTGGAGAAGACTCCTGGGAGTCCCTTGGACTGCAAGGAGATCCAACCAGTCTATCCTAAAGGAGATCAGTCCTGGGTGTTCATTTGGAAGGACTGATGCTGAAGCTGAAACTCTAAGTACTTTGGGCACCTGATGCGACCTGACCTGATGCGACCTGAGCTGACTCATTGGAAAAGACTGTGATGCTGGGAGGGATTGGGGGCAGGAGGAGAAGGGGACAACAGAGGATGAGATGGTTGGATGGCATCATTGACTCGATGGACATGGGTTTGGGTGGACTCCGGGAGTTGGTGATGGACAGGGAGTCTGGCATGCTGCGGTTCATGGGGTCACAAAGAGTCGAACACGACTGAGCAACTGAACTGAACTCAACTGAAGGATCTCTGAATAGATACTATAATAAAGAATAGTATTTAATTCAGTTGCTCAGTAATGTCTGACTCTTTGTAGTATCGTGGACTGCAGCATGCCAGGCTTCCCTGTCCAACACCAACTCCTGGTGCTTGCTGAAACTCGTGTCCATCAAGTTGGTGATGTCATCCAACCATCTTATCCTCTGCCATCCCCTGTCCTCCTATCCTCAATCTTTCCCATCAAGGCCTTCTCCAATGAGTCAGTTCTTTGCATCAGGTGGCCAAAGTATTGGAGCTTCAGCATCAGTCCTTCCAATGAACATTCAGGACTGATTCATTGTAGGATTGACTGGTTCGATCTTCTTGCCAACCAAGGGACTCTCAAGAGTCTTCTCCAACACCACAGTTCAAAAGCATCAGTTCTTTGGTGCTCAGTTTTCTGTATAGTTCAACTGTAACATCCAAACATGACTACTGGAAAAATCATAGCTTTGACTAGATGGACCTTTGTCAGCAGAGTAATGTCTCTGCTTTGGACTATGCTGTCTAGGTTGGTCAGAACTTTGGTCCCAAGGAGCAAGTTTCTTTTAATTTCATGGCTGCAGTCACCATCTGCAGTGATTCTGGAGTCCAAGAAAATAAAGTCTATCACTGTTTCCATTGTTTCCCCATCTATCTGTTATTGACTGTTGGGATGCCATGATCTTCTTTTTTGATTTTTGAGTTTTAAGCCAATTTTTTCACTCTTCTCTTTCACCTTCATCAAGAAGCTCTTTAGTTCTTCTTCACTTTCTGCCATAAGGGTGGTGTCATCTTTATATTAGAGGTTATTGATATTTCTCCTGTCAATCTTGACTCAAGGTTGTGCTTCATCTAGCCCAGCATTTTACATGATATACTCTGCATAGAAGTTAAATAAGCAGGGTGACAATATAGAACCCTGATGTACTCCTTTCCCTTTTTGGAACCAGTCTGTTGTTCCATATCCAGTTTTAACTATTGCTTCTTGACCTGCATCCAGGTTTCTCAGGAGGTAGGTAAGATGGCCTGGTATTCCCATCTCTTTAAGAATGTTCCACAGTTTATTGTGGTCCACACAGTCAAAGGTTTTGGCATAGTCAATAAAGCAGAGGTAGATACATTTCTGGAACTCTCTATTGTTTTTTCTATGATACAACACATAATGGCAATTTGATCTCTGCTTCCCCTGGCTTTTCTAAATCCAGCTTGAACATCTGGAAGTTCACATACTGTTAAAGCCTGGCTTGGAGACTTTTGAGCATTATTTTGCTTGTGTGTGAAATGAGTGTAACTGTGAGGTAGTTTGAACATTTTTTGGCATTGCCTTTTTTGGGGATTGGAATGAAAACTGACCTTTTCCAATCCTATGGGCACTGCTGAGTTTACCAAATTTGCTGACATATTGAGTGCAGTGCTTTCACAGCATCATCTTTTAGGATTTGAAATAGCTCAACTGGAATTCCATCACCTCTACTAGATTTGTTCATAGTGATGCTTCCTAAGGCCCACTTGACTTCAGAATCCAGGATGTCTGGCTCTAGGGGAGTGATCACACCATCGTGGTTATCTGGGTCATGGAGATCTTTTTTGTTTATTTCTTCTGTGTTTTCTTGCCACCTCTTCTTAATATCTTCTGCTTCTGTTAGGTTCATACCATTTCTGTTCTTTATTGTGTTCATCTTTGCATGAAATATTCCCTTGGTATCTCTAATTGTCTTGAAGAGATCTCTAGTCTTTCCCATTCTATGGTTTTCCTCTATTTCTTTGTATTGATCACTGAGGAAGGCTTCCTTATATTTCCTTGCTATTCTTCGGAATTCTGCATTAAAGTGGGTATATCCTTCCATTTCCCCTTTGCCTTTAGCTTCTCTTCTTTTCACAGCTATTTGTAAGGCCTCTTCAGACAACCATTTTGTCTTTTTGCATTTCTTTTTCTTGGAGATGGTCTTGATCCCTGCCTCCTGTACAATGTCAAGAACCTCCATCCATAGTCCAAAAACAGTATAATCATTACTGTTCTGCATTTTTTTAACCCAGATAACTTTTTGTTACAGATGTTTTCGCCAGCTCAGAATTCTCAGCTTTTAAGGAGTGTACATTTAATATTTCCTGGTGCAGAAATTAAGAACTTCTTTGAAAGTTGTTTTTATCTAACTATAACAGTTGTCTTCACAACAACTGCAAACAAGGTTTGTTTCTTCTTTTTTTTTGAAACCATTGATCTCACTATGCCTAGTCTCTATAGGGCAGCAAGTCATGTTTATTCCTAATAAAAATACTAAAGTACTTTTAAAATCTCTGACATCGCCTTGAGAATCACTTTTCTAGACACTCCTATCAATCCAATATATTCTCCCCCTGTGTCTTAGCTGGTTAATATCTGTGATTGATCTTTGGCCAAGTAGCAAACTTAGAAATGTTTTTACATTAGTTCACCTAATTATAAACTTATTTTTTCAGGTGTTATAGGACACTTTAAAGTTTCATAGAATTTAAAGATGCTTGCAAATATAAATTTTCAAACACTTTAAAATTTGTATGGGAATAGTGATAGCATTATATTTAAGATTTAGACAGGAATGAAAAACCTGCCACTTAACATCTGTGTGATTTTAAGTGATTGACCTCTCTGAGACTCAGTTTACTGATCCACAGAAAGGAAACAGCAACATCAAATCTTTAACAGCTGTGCTCTAGATAAAATTCTTAAAGAGATGGGACTACCAGATCACCTGACGTGCCTCTTGAGAAATCCGTATGCAGGTAAGGGAGCAACAGTTAGAACTGGACATGGAACAACAGACTGGGTCCAAATAGGAAAAGGAGTACTTCAAGGCTGTATATTGTCACCCTGCTTATTTAACTTATATGCAGAGTATATTATGAGAAATGCTGGGCTGGATGAAGTACAACCTTGAATCAAGATTGCCAGGAGAAATATCAATAACCTCAGATATACAGATGACACCACCCTTATGGCAGAAAGTAAAGAAGAACTAAAGAGCCTCTTGATAAAAGTGAAAGAGGAGAGTGAAAAAGTTGGCTTAAAGCTCAACATTCAGAAAACTAAGATCATGGCATCTGGTCCCATCACTTCATGGCAAATAGATGGGGAAACAGTGTCAGACTTTATATTTTTGGGTTCCAAAATCACTGTAGATGGTGATGGCAGCCATGAAATTAAAAGACACTGGCTCCTTGGAAGAAAAATTCTGACCAACCTAGATGGTGTATTAAAAAGCAGAGATATTACTTTGCCAACAAAGGTCCATCTAGTCAAAGTTTTGTTTTTTCCAGTCATCATGTATGGATGTGAGAATTGTATTATAAAGAAAGCTGAGCACCAAAGAACCAATACATTTGAACTGTGGTGTTGGAAAAGACTTGAGGGTCCCCTGGACAGCAAGGAAATCAAACCAGTCAATCCTCAAGGAAATCAGTCCTGAGCATTCATTGAAAGGACTGATGCTGAAGCTGAAACTCCAATACTTTGGCCACCTGATGCGAAGAACTGACTCACTGGTAAAGACCCTGATGCTGGGAAAGATTGAAGGTGGGAAGAGAAGGGGATGACTGAAGATGCGGTTGGATGGCATCACTGACTCAATGGACAAGAGTTTGAGTAAACTCTGGGAGCTGGTGATGGACAGAGAGGCCTGGGGTGTTGCAGTCCGTGAAGTTGCAGAGTCAGACACGACTGAGTGACTGAACTGAACTGAGAGATAAAAATCTCTCAGCACTAGATATTGTTTAGTTCTCTGCTTCAGCTTCCAAGTCAGTATCTCCAAAAAAAGAAAAAAAAAAGGAAGCACTAACCTGCTGGCATTTGTGTCTGAAAAAAAAGTCTCTGTGGCATGCTGAATGAGAGTCTGTTCTCCTTGTCTTTTATTTCAATTGTATATATTGGGATTACACACTTTTGGGGTAATGTTAATGAGATTTCACATACCGTAAATGATGCACAAGCTGTTGCTATACAAATCAGACAAGGTGATGTTCTGTAAAGCTGATTTAAGAATTTGAGTGAAAGATACTTGAAATACTACAAGGATGTATAAAGTTTCCATTACTTCAATATATGTATTAGAATACTAAAGAAAAATTAGCTTTAGTCCACAAAACCAGATTATATTACAATTGCTTCTATTGCTTCTGGGCTAAGAAAATTAAATTTCAAATTGGTTGAATTTTATGGAAAATAAAGGATTTTAGTGTAGAACTGTAAAGAAGAATCATATTTTCAATCATACCATACAACAAAGGTACAGCATATTCAATCTGCTGAAAACCACTGATAAAAAAATAATCTTGGAGACAACAAAATGTTACATACAAAGGAAAAAAAAAAAGAAAATACTTTGTTAGACAAACATAAACTGAGGGAAACTGCTGCCAATAGATCTGATTTAAGAAATATTAAAATACCCTTTTTATATCAAATCTATATGATACCAGACAGAAATCTAGATTTTTTAGCATTTATCTCTGGAACTATAAAAAGTGACAGTAATTACATTTTTTTCTTATTTAGGCTTGATTTAATAGAAATTTGACTCTTTTTTGAAAGAAAAAATATTAAAAATAAATTAAGTGGCTAATAGCTTAAATGCAATTAAATATACCATTAAAAGAAGACAGGCGAATGGAAGGAGTAATTATAATTATCCACTTGTAAGTTTACCAACAGCTTTCACAGCTATAAATAATAGACCAACAGTGAAGCATGAATGAAATGAAAAAGAAACACTCAAACCAAGAGCTAGCATGCTGAAAAGAAATAGAGAACAAAGAGCTGATAGAAGAAACAAGAGAAAAATAAGTTGGTGTAATTAAATTCAAATATATCAGTAATTGCATTACATATAAACAGTTTGTAGATCCAGTTAATGATAGAGACAAATTGTACTTAAAAAGACATATCTATATATGGTCTGTTAAAACCCAATTCAAACTTAAAGCTATTGGAATATTAAATGCAATAATATGGAAAAATATAATATGTAAATATTAAGGAAATCTGGGGTGGCTATATTAATATCAGAAAAAAAAATAGACTTCAGAACAAGGAATATAACAAGAACTAAAACAGTATATTGACGGAAAAGACATAATAATCTCCATAAAGCTTCAAAATGCACAAAGCAAAACCTGATAGAACTGAAAAGTAAAAAGAAAAATCCACAATTAAAGTTGGCCATATTAATACTCCTCTGTCTGAAATCCATAGAACAAGTAGACGTACAATTAACATTACAGGGAAGTTGACCTGGTTGACATGTATAAATCCCTCCAACAAACAAAAGCAAGCAAATTCCATAAAGCTTTTGGAACACTCACCTAAATAAAACATTTTCTGAGCCATTAAATAAAAATCAATGCATTTTAAAGAACTGAAAATAGTTGAAGACTATTTTTTGAGCACAATGCAATTATTGTTGATAGCAGCAGAAAGATATATGGAAAGTGCCAAATATTTGGAATCAAACAAATACCCCTAAATAACTCATGAGATTCATAAGAGAAATAAGAAAATATTTTGACTGAATGAAAATGAAAACATTGCATACTACAATTTGTGGAAAATAATAAAGCAGTGAACTACTTTCACTTTCAAGGGGATTATACAGCGTTAATTGCTTGTCATTAGAAGGAAGAAAGGTCTCAAATTAGTTACCTAATATTTCATGTGAAGCTACAATAAAAAATGTGGAGAAATAGCCCAAAGCAAGCAGAAGAGAGGAAATAACAAAGATAAAAGCAGAGAAGACAAAATAATAGAACTGATAGGAAAAATCAATTTTTAAAAAAGAACTGGGGAATACATGTAAATCCATGGCTAATTCATTTCAATGTATGACAAAACCACTGCAATGTTGTAAAGTAATTAGCCTCCAACAAATAAAAATAAATGGAAGAAAAATAAATAAATAAATAAAGAGCCTTGCTTTTTACTTACAAAAAAAAAAAAAAAAACAAAATATGTTCGCCTTGCACAGCTACAGAGTAAAAGTGAATCCAAAGTAAGTCCAAGGTCTCATTCATGATAAAATATTATCGCCACTATCCAAAAATAACTTCATACGTGTCTAAGGACGGTAAAAAAAGATTAGCGCTTACCTCACAGAACCTTCCGGAACATTTGGCACATACAGAGTAACAGGAAAGGGGTGCTGACTGGAAGACTTCATAGTTGCCATTGCCCGTAAAGCTTCCACTTCATTACGTGGGGAAGAAACGTTCATCCATCCTAAATAGGTCAGTTTGTTAAACAAAACACTATCCTCCTCAGGTATCTCACTTGGAGAAGATGGTCTGGGTGCAGAAATTTCTGACAAAAGAAGAAAAAAGAAACACTCAAAAGTTAATGTAGAATTTCCCGGTATAATTTCATCTATTGCCCAAAAACGAATGAAAACATTGCAAATAAAATTAATCTCCAAAATTTACAAGCAGTTCGTGTAGCTCAATACAAGAAAAACAAACAACCCAATCAAAAAGTGGGCAAAAGACCTAAACAGACATTTCTCCAAAGACGACATACAGATGGCTAACAAACACATGAAAAGATTCTCGACAGCACTCATTATTAGAGAAATGCAAATCAAAACCACAATGAGGTACCGTTACACACCAGTCAGGATGGCTGCTATCCAAAAGTCTACAAGCAATAAATGCTGGAGAGGGTGTGGAGAAAAGGGAACCCTCTTACACTGTTGGTGGGAATGCAAATTAGTACAGCCACTATGGAAAACAGTGTGGAGATTTCTTAAAAAGCTGGAAATAGAACTGCCATATGACCCAGCAATCCCACTTCTGGGCATACACACCAAGGAAATCAGATCTGAAAGAGACACGTGCACCCCAATGTTCATCGCAGCACTGTTTATAATAGCCAGGACATGGAAGAAACCTAGATGCCCATCAGCAGACGAATGGATGAGGAAGCTGTGGTACATATACACCATGGAATATTACTCAACCATTAAAAAGAATTCATTTGAATCAGTTCTAATGAGATGGATGAAATTGGAGCCCATTATACAGAGCAAAGTAAGCCAGAAAGATAAAGACCATTACAGTATACTAACACATATATATGGAATTTAGAAAGATGGTAATGATAACCCTATGTGCAAAACAGAAAAAGAGACTCAGATGTATAGAACAGACTTGTGGACTCTGGGAGAAGGCGAGGGTGGGATGTTTCAAGAGAACAGCATTGAAACATGTATATTATCTAGGGTGAAACAGATCACCAGCCCAGGTTGGGTGCATGAGACAAGTGCTTGGGCCTGGTGCACTGGGAAGACTCAGAGGGATCGGGTGGGGAGGGAGGTGGGAGGGGGGACCGGGATGGGGAATACATGTAAATCCATGGCTAATTCATTTCAATGTATGACAAAAACCACTGCAATGATGTAAAGTAATTAGCCTCCAACTAATAAAAATAAATGGAAAAAATAATAATAAAAATAATAAAAATTTAAAAAAGAAAAAAAAAAAGAACTGGTTCTTTTCAAAGATCAATAAAACTGATAAATCTTGAGTGAGAATGATCAACTAATTCAAATCCACAATAAGAAATGAAAAGCACTGCAGTGGTACATCTGTCAGCAAATATAGATTTTATATATAATATATACACACATATACATATGTATGTATGAGTGTATGTATGTATGTATGAATGTAAGTATGTATGTATGTCATGCGTGTGTAAACGACTCAGCCATGTCTAGCTCTTTGCGATGCCATGGACTGTCGCCTGCCAGGATCCTCTGTCCATGGGATTTCCCAGGCAAAAATATTGGAGTAGGTTGCCATTCCCTTCTCCAGAGGATCTTTTCCACCCAAGGATTGAACCCGAGTCTCCTGCACTGTAGGTAGATTCTTTACAGTCTGAGCCACCAGAAAAGCCCATATACATACATACGTATGTATGTATGTATGTATGTATATATATATAGAAATGTTTCTCCTAATTTTATTAAAACACATAAAGACCACAAAAAGCAATTATTATAATGCTCTATTCTTAGTTTTATAACATACATAGTTGTAATTTTTAAATTCAATTTATTTTATAAAAAGAGTTCATTCATTTATCCCAATCCCTACCCCTCACCTCTGGTAACCGTCTATATATAAATATATATCTAGATTCCATATATGACAGAGATCATGCAGCATTTGTCTTTCTCTGAGAGACTTATTTCATCTCATATAATAATTTGTAAGCTATATGGCCAAATAGAACAAAAAAGGAGATAGAAATGGAACAGTAACAGAGCAAAGTTTCAACATTTTATTGTAATTAATACAGTATTAATGTGAGATGGATCATGATATATTGATTCATATTATAAATCCTAGAACAAATAGAAGGTCAATAGAGGAGTTAAAATGAATGCTAGAGACTTTGTTTAACATGGAATGAGTTAGTTGCTGCTGCGGCTGCTAAGTATCTCAGTCATGCCTAACTTAATGAAACCCCATGGACTGTAGCCTGCCAGGCTCCTCTGTCCGTGGGATTTCCAGGCAAGAATACACTAGTGGGTTGCCATGCCCTCCTCCAGGGGATCTTCCCCACCCAGGGATCCCTTATGTCTCTCGAATTGGCTGGCAGATTCTTTACCACTAATGCCACCTGGGCAGCCCAAAATGAGTTAGTTAAGAAGGAATAATGCTACCAATCGAGCTACAAAAATAAGACATAAAAAAACACATGGCAATCACAAAGTCAGTCATATTAATAAATAAATCCAGCATAAATGGACTCATCACTCCAATAAAAAGTCCAAAGTCAGAGATCCAACCTCAGTTTTTTGGACACTGTTTAATTTCTGTCAACTTGCTTGCTTTCTGAGTGTCTGCAGTGGGCCAGCTGAAGACCACTCGGTGACTGCGTCTCCCATCGTGTGGCCTGAGCGGCGGGAACTGCAGCCCGTCTTCAGTGGCATTCTCACGGGCATCCGCGCTGTCGCCCTCAGTGGGCGCTGCTGGGCAAGCGCGGAGGGCACCGCCTCCAGGAGGCTGAGCCGCAGTCAATTCAGCAACTGGGGCAGTTCTTCCACTCTGAATTTCTCCCTGCTCACAGCCTGCTCAGCTGCGGCCTGCCCCTCCTGCACCACCTGCTGAGGATCTTGGCTAAAGTAGAAAGTGCGTGGGACACCCTTGGGATTCACATGGGACTCCCATGGGTGCTCACGGGAGAGGGAATCACGCATGCCCAGAACTCCCCGGGTCAGCGTCCGTCACGTCAGACCCACAGAGCCAGCTCCCTTGCTGTTGTAAGGATGGCGGTGTCCACACCGCGCAGAGACTAGTGTGTGTTACAGGGGGCAGGGGTAGGCAGGTTCACAGAACATGCCTCTCAAGCTGGTGGACAGCCCTGGGGTCGGGAACCACTGTGAGTCGCGGCTCCTGGAGAGCTGGCTGCCTGGCGCAGGTGAGGAGGGTTGAAGAAGCGAGGTGCCCAGCATCGCAGTGGTGCCCGGAGCCGCGGCAGACTTCAGCACAGCTCGCTGGCTGGTCCTCCTGGAGGTGATGATACTGACATCAGCCAGGTTTTCAGTGGCAAAACCGCAGGAGTGGACAGCAGAAGCTTCTCCTAGGTGCTCTCCAGATTGAGAGGTAATGCCATCACTTTTCCCTTCTATTATAGATGACGGCTCCATTTGGAAGTCTAGGCTTAATGTCACTTAAGGGGGTTCCTGATGCAAAGAATTTGAGGACATCCTCCTACTTCATTTGCAGGAAATCAAAGCCTCTGGACACTGTGAAAATTTCCTTTTAAATCATGATGAGAACCCAGAACAATGTCCTATGGTCTCCTGTCTGGGGAAAAGGAAAATTCAGAGATTTTAAAATTGTAAATTGAGCTAAAGAGCAAGATTCAATTATACTGAATGGGAAAGATATTGTAGAGTCAAAGATGAAAACTAAGGCTTATCCATACATTACTATTTTTTCTTTCAATATGTTAAATCTGTCCATCTCCTCAGTTTCAAAGATTTTTTTTTTAGGGATATTTCATGAAGCTTTGCTTATAAAATCTAGGTTACTGAGGGATTATTTAAAATGAAAGCCAATCAAATATCAGTATACTAAAAAGTTCATAGATATAGGACAAGAAATAACTTTTAAGAAGTACACACAATTTTAAAGTTCAGAAGTTTCAGATTCTAAAAATATCAAACACTGTGAAAGGCATTTGTACTCAGCATTAACATTGTATCTTAGCCCCATGTTACAGAATAGCAGTCTTGGCAGTGTTCCATTTTCAAAAGGGGTACAGGAGAATTTCAGGGGACCATTAGGTTAACACGGCAAGGCTGTTTAAGGATGAAATTGGAACTCTGATGTAGGCCCTGGCACTTTCTAAGAAAGAATAATATTGAAACATTTTATAAAGAGTGTTCCACAAAATCAAAATCCTTTGAAATGTTCTGTAATGGGACTATTCTGTAGCCAGTAAGTTTGGAAATGCTACATAGACTACATTCTCTGCAAGGGATTCATCATTCATATTAGCATAATAGAGAAGTTCTGCAAAAAAAAAAAAAAAATACCTATGTCAGAGTTTAATGTACCATTCCTGTCGTATTTGTCCATGAAATGAATAAATTTGTACTCTACATAGCATTTATGTTTATATATAACATTTACTAATACCTCACATAAACAATTTTCCTTGAAATATTTTCACAGATTGATGTAAACAAAAGAAATCCTTTTAACTAGTGGTCACTAAAAATATAAGCTCTAAGAGGACCTTTGTACCCCAGCACCTAGTAGGATGCCTATGTTTGCTTTTTAATTTTGCTATATCCACCTATTCATCTATAGAAAGTGAAATAAATGGTTGAATGAATAAGTTACTTCATTCCAATTATGCAAGAGACATCACATACTAATTTAATATATATCTGAAGGAAAAATCAATACCAATCTGCGTAAGAAAATCAAAACAATTGCTCACCACAAACAGGCAGCTTATTTTGTTTTTCCTATTTGTGGATCATTAATTTTAAGTGAGTGATCTGAAATGAATATACTTGAAACAACAATATAGAAAGGAATAGCAAAATATCTTTTGTCATAACTATAGATGCTGGCATTAATAACATTTCCTACAGAGAATTAGTATTCTACAGAATAATATATAGTTGCTTCCTTGGTGGCAGTTCAGTAAGTTGAATTGTAGTGGTGGTACACTTTATTGAAATATGAGCCAATAGATTTATTGATTTTTACATAGATTGTCTCCCTTCAGTTTTAAGTGGATAACCAGACTTTTTTCTGTCTTGGGAAAGTTGTGGCACCATAAAGATTATATAAAGTCCAAGGGTGTTTCTTGAGAAGAGATCATATTGGGTGTCCAGGGAGAAAGGGAAAAGGCCTTTGAGAGGTACCAGAGGCCTCAAAATGCCTTTTGAGGGCACCAGAGAGGGATGGATAAGACTGCTGATGCTGTGACTCCTGGGTGGATGGGGAAGGATGAATTCTAGGCATAGAGGTTTCTTGTCTTATAAAACTTCATACAGGCTACTCATGACAAAAAATTGAGTGACCCAGATAATTGAGGGATTGTATAGTCTTTAACAATGACATTTTCAATAACCACTATGATAGAAAGATAATTGAAGCTCTCTTACATTTTCAGGACTCACAGTGCTCCAGGACTCTTAAGAAACCTTACAGAAGCTGAAAGAAAACAGATGATGCTGACAATGAATATTCTGACAAACTAGTAGGTTAGGGCTCATAGATGTACCAAAAGTTAATAAATAAAAAACCCAAAGTGTCATATTTTATGAATTTAAAAATTTACTTTAAGCAAATTATTTTGTTAGGAATATAGAATGTTTTAGATAAGTGAACAATTTACAAAATTTTTAAAGCAATGAGAATACTCTGTATGTTACCATAAGGATGGATACTTGTCAGGGTACATTTGTCCAAAACCATAGAGCATACAACATCAAGAGTGAACTCTAAGGTGAACCAAGAATTTTGAGTGGTTATGATGTGTCAATGTAGGTTCATCAACTGTAACAAATGAGTCACTTGGATGAATGATGTTGATAATGAGGGAGGCTAGGCTTGGGCAGGGGCCGGGGTCAGGGCGGGGTGGGGGGTGTGGTGGGTGGCAGAGGGTATACCAGAAATACTAGTATCTTCCTTTCAATTTTTCGGTGAACTCAAAACTACTCTTAGAAATAATATACATATAGGCAAAACATACAAATTATTTATAAATATATGTATATATTTAATATAGATAAGAAGTTGTATAGTGGGTTGCAGAATCTTTTTTGAGGGGGGAGAATATTACAGGTGAAAATAAAGTTGGACATGAGCAGCACCCATAAGTTAAGGAAAATATTGCTTTCAGAGGTCTGTTGTTTTTGTAGACATACAAATCCTAAATGCTTCAAAAAGTCAAGCACTGACAATATCACTGAAGCATAAGAATACAGATGTCTGATATTGTAAGCCAAGCCAGACAGAGTCCTCTTAACACAAATTTTGTTCTGGTAAGTCTGATGACTGGAGGCAGTATCCACTGCAATTGTTTATGTAAAATAGCAGCCAAGTAAACTGAAGTGGTTTGGAAAAAAATACATAATTAACAGAATTGTGTGCCATAAAAGTTTACATATGGATGAAACCAGATTGCTTGAGAAAAGTGCCTGTTAGAACCTCATTTTTAAAAGGAAAATAGCTTAACTAGGATTGAAGTCTATGGAAATTAGGCTTATGGCTTTTACTTGGAGTAAGTGGGGGATATCAAGTTGGAAGCACAGCTTGTTTATTACACACGCACAAAAAAACACATGTTTAGAGGCCTTTCTATTTGTTTTTGCTTCAGATAAAATTCAACTTGTGTAAGATTATCTTAAATGGAACAATTGCGAAGAAAAGGATTTATCTCTAACTACTTACATCCTAAGAGAGGAATATTAAGTCACTCCTGGAATTGTTTCCATTTGTCACTATTGATCTAATTTTGAATATCTTTCCCTTTCCTGTTTACATTAAATGATGTTTTATAGCAAAACATTTAGAATTGAAATGATTTAATTAATACATTTTATCTCATACAGTATAAATTTTATGATTTCTAATAGAAGTAACAACCTGAAATAAGAGAGGCCTAGTGAGGGCATGAGTGTTTAGGAATGAAACATGTCCACATAAGTGGTCCTTCTTGTATTGCAGCTCAGCATACTAAAGATTTTAGGTAACACGTTTACCTGTTAGCAAATACCACAATCATTTAAGACAGAAAAAGATTTATTATATTGATAATTCTTGAGTAGAATATGAGTGTATTAACTCATAAAGTATCCATATAACACACATAATAACAGTTTAATGTTGGTGAACTAATACTTGATCAACAGCACTAGGAAATTTCATTCTACCTAGAAATAAAGCTATCATGAACTTCAACTCATCCCTCTAAAATCTTTAATGTCATCACTATGGGTAATAATAGAAAGTGAAAGTTGCTCAGTCGTGTCTGACTCTGCTATCCCATGGACTGTACAGTGCATGGAATTCTCCAGTTCAGAATACTGGAGTGGGTAGCCTTTCCCTTCTCCAGGGGATCTTCCCAATCCAGAGATCGAACCCAGGTCTCCTGCATTGCAGGTGAATTCTTTACCAGCTGAGCCACAAGGGAAGCCCAATAATAGGAAAGGGAACCACAGATAAGTTAAATGGCACTTTGTCAATATCAAAATTCCAAGAAAGTTAAGTCACTACTTTAATACACACTGTTCACTTCTAGAGCCTGATTTCTTTTTTCTAAAACACTCAGACTCATAACAAATCAGCCTGTGTAAAAAAATAATTAAATTAGATATAACAATAGCAGGAAACATGTGCTAGACTAGTATGAAATACTTTGGATTACATTATTATTTTGGAACATACGATTACCTCTTTTCCTGAAAATTTTTTCTCACAATGATCAATCTGTTTGAAGGGTTTTGGCAAGTTATAAAAATTCAATTGTGCATTAATGCACGGTCCCCAAAATAGTGAAAAAGAAAACTATAATAGAGAAATGGATAGGCAATTGAGAGATAAGTAAAGAGTTTATTTAACACTTGAAAAAAATATGGTTTATGAGTGGAGACATCTTAAGTTTTGAAGTCAGAGAGCCTTGGAATCTAAGCTCTGGGATTTCTTGAGCAACAGGAGACACATTATCCAAACTTTCTAAGCCTGCTTTTCCTTTAGATAACAAATTTCTATAATTCTGGTTGAGGATGAAATTAGACAATGTGGGTAGTGTGCTTGGCACATAAAATTTATTAAATAGCATTTCAAAGCTGCTACTTATTTTCCACTCCAAGTCTCTGAACCAATAAAAATATAGGAAAAGAGATCCTTGTTATGTAAGAATTCTGTTAGAAATTTATGAAACATATAATCGGTAATGCATGTGTGCCAAGCTGCTTCAGTCATGTCCTACTCTTTGCGACCCTATGAACTGTAGCCTGCCAGGCTCCTCTGTCCATGGAGATTCTCCAGGCAAAAATACTGGAGTGAGTTTCCATGCCCTTCTCCAATTACCAATTAGATATATAAATTATATTTAAATTCTAAGCTCATTTACAGGGCCTGTGTAAGACCCCGAGGATCTCTCTCATCAATTGTCTTAATAAACTATCACATAATCCATTTCAGTCACACTCAAGTTTCCCTTTACCAGTGTGGCATCCTCTGCTATCTATTCTGAGTTTGTGAAGACTGTGTTCCATTTCCATAAACCTCACTTTCCATATATTTGACCTGCCTAACTCTTTTTCATTCATTTTTTAGCTTAGATATATCTTCTTCCTGGAAACCAATCTGGATTATCCAGGTTAAGTATCCATACATTTCATCCCTGTAGCATCCAACATTATCATTATGATATCACTGATCATGCTATTAAGAGATCATTGGTAAAGTTATCTGTTACGATTCCAAGACATAATTCCAAGGGGAGCAGGGACTGAGTTTCTGTATTCGGATTTTAGCAAAGTTCTCAAATAGTGTATAGAATTTAGCAAAGTCCTCAAAGAGTGTATAGATTAAGGGTTAACGTCAAGAATACTTTGCTCTTCCTATCAAAATATTAAACTTTAAAGAGAGAAAGCACTATTTTTTTAGTGAATCAAAAAATAATTCATGTAAGATGATATATTTATATTTTAAAGGATAGTTAGAATCTTAAGAGATGCTAGGTCTGAAAGTTCTTCAAGATGAAACCAATGGCATCAGCAAAGGCAGTGAGGGAAGCACTTGGGAAACAGTTTTCTCTAATGCCTTTGCCACTGCTCTTACAGGACTGCATGAATGTCCTTAATCCAGACACAAGGCTGTATGTAGTTAACAGATATAATTTAATAAACTTTTTTTCTAAAGATGTGAAAGGTTACTCTCATGCAAAAACCTGTCTCTACTTCCTTCATTTTCTGTGCAGGAAGTGAGGTTCAAGGTAGAACCTCTGGTTACATACACCAATTAATGAAAGATGATCAAGCATGAAGGCTACACTTGTTTGTTCCACTCCATGGATAGTATTAAGTACTGGTATTTAAAATTAGTATATTATATGCATTTTATAAAACATGTTCACACAAAAATGCACAGACTCTATTTGTATTAATGCTGTTTCTTATAGAGGACAGTGGTTTGCTGTTACACTGCATGACTTTATTATGATTTGTCATTTGATTCTTATATATTTGGGAAAGTGACATTTTCCTCTAAGGGAAATAAAATATGAAATAACATATGTGTTAAACAGTTATGTTAAAAATTAATGTCAAAATATATATGTGCATTGTTTTGATTTTGGAGATAATTTCATAGGTTTAATACACATGTCAATATTATCAAATTACACATGTCAAGTGTGTACATTTCCTATATGACAAATGTCAAACAGTGATACAGTGACAAAAACTACATTCTTCATGTACAACATTTTAGTCAAGTAATACTAATAAAGAGTGTCCTTAGGAAAATTAAAAAAAAAAAAACTAGACACTTTTATAATTATCAAACTGTGCACTTTTAAGTATGTGTTAATATTTATGATGGCAATACTTTAATCAGTCTAATAGGCAGCATAGTCTTCTGATTAAATCTATCTTAATTACATTTTTACATTTATATAAGTTAATTATATTTCAAATAAATGTATCTTTCTTAACTAATTATCCTTTCTCCTTTATTGGGACCTATCTTTTGATATCTGTAATTTTTGCTCTTATGGTTTATATTAACTTCACTTACTTTTGAGTCATTAGTCTCCTCTTGGTGTCTCTTCAAATGTTTTGATTTCCCTCTGTACTTTCAATATATATAATGCCTGATTAATTAGAAATGCAGGTATTTGGCTGAAGAACCAAGATAAGTCCTATTCTCCATACTTTGTTTCCTGTCTCCATGTCTGGTCAAATACAGAATTTTAATTTTCTAGACTTGAAGGATCAGCCAACTATCCTTGCATCTGAAAAAATACCGACTTCTAGGAACGTTGAAACTATGGGTTCTGTGACAATGTTTAGTGCTAGAGAGAGCAGAATAAATGCTCTCTCAAAGGACAAAAGTAAATGCATATCATTAATTGTCTGTTTATTTTGCCATCAGATTATGAATCTCTACAGATTTGATTCAATTATTTATTCTATTTTAATCACAATAAATAGGATATATATACAAATTTGAATTCTTTATATTATATATAAGTTCAAATATTTCTTCAATGTTTAGCTCACCTTTGAAAGACTAGCCCTATTTTTCATTTCTGGCATATAATGATGATAAATGCCACTTATCTTGCTAAGCAGTGGTAGTAGCATTGTAGAAAATATGCATCCAGACAGGAGAATGTCACAATGTGTTGTAGGATAGAGATTAACAATTATAATCCAGTGCTTTGTCAATTAGAGGTATAAATGTATAGCTGGTAGACATATAAAAGCAGGATGCTTAATTCTATTTTTAACATGTGTTTGTATATGAAAAATTGCAAAAAAAGAATGTCATTTTACATAAAAGCAAAAAAAACAGCAACTCAAATAAGCACCAACTGCAAAATTAACTTTTATAGTATATGTGTATAAAAAACATATTACAAAGGGAACACATGAGCTATACTGACATACTATACTGTGATTGAATAGTAGAAACATAATATTAATCAAAAGAAACCAGACTCAAAGAACATTGATTATGTTATTTTACTCGAGTGAAATTTATAAATAGAAAATACTGACTTTTAGAATTCAGGGTAATGGTTATATTTGAGGGGTAAAGCAGTAAATAATAATTAAAATCGGAAAAATTGTGCTTTCTGGGATATTGTTAATGGACTCTTTATTATTTTTTATGGCTGTGTAAGAAATTACCACAAGCTTAGAAGCTTAAAACAACACACATTTGTTAGATTGCAGGTTCTCTGGGTCAGCGATCTGGTACAGTTTAGCTGGATTCTTTACAAGCTGCAATCAAAGGATCTGGCTGTCATTTTGAGTAGCTTGGGAAAAGGTCTGATTCCAGTTCACTTATATTGCTGGATGACTAGTTTCCTTACTGTGGTAAGATTCATGGTAGTTTGTTTCATAAAATGCTATGGAACAAACTTGCTAGCAAGACATGACATAATCATGGAAGTGACATTCCATCAGTTTTTCCACAGTCCATTCCTTAGAAACAAGTCCCATATCCTGTCTGCACTCAAAGGGAAGGGAATATAAAATGCATACCCCAAAGGTCGTGGCCATTGCAGGCTGAATGTCACATTCTCTTTTTTTACCTGAGTGGTGATTAAATATATCAATTCTCTTTGTCTAATTCATTCATTTAAAAACTATTTTAGATATTGGTTGGACTTGAGTGGAAAAAATTTTTTAGAAATCATATCAACTATTTAAAATAAGCCCACATGTAATAAAAATAAATTTTACTTAGTATCCAGAAAGAATATTAATTATTGCCAAGATATTAAATGGGATATCAGTTTTGTTTTCAAAGATAATAAAGAAAAAGAGCAGATGTAGTGTCATGAACGAACCCTTTCTCTGATTAATTTTAAGTGAGATGATGAGTAATGTAATTATTTATGCATAGCTGACCTTTATATAAATTCTGTCCGAAATTTAAATCTCAGGAACCCAAGCATATTAATTTTCTATTGCTGGTTAACAAAGTACCTCAAACTTAGCAGCTTAAAGCATCAGCCATTTAATATCTCATAGGTATATAAATTAGAAATCCAACATGTCGTGGTTAGATTATTTCTTAGGGTCTTATCAGGCCAAAGTTTAAAGTGGACTGAACTCCTATTGGAATCTCAAAGGAAGAATCCATTTCCAAATAAATTCAGCTCTACTTCGGTAGCCATTGGACTAACATTCCTTTTTCTGTGCTGTTTGTTGACCAGGAATGTTCTCTCTTCCTAAAGGCTACCTATGTGCCTTCTTACACCACCATCTCCAGCTTCAAGCCAGGCAAAGCAATCAAGTACACTGCTGTAAATCTTTTGCCTTTAAGAGCTTCTGAGCTTGTACTGTGTCCCTGACAATCCAGGATAGTTTCCTGGATGATTAATAATGCTAATTAAATCTGCTCTCTCTTGCCATGGAAGTTAACCTCGTACAGGCATAAGAACAGGTGACAAAGGTCATGGGAGAAAAGTCTGCCTATCACACAAGCGTGTTACTATTTGAATGGAAAATCTGAATCTCGTGCTTTGAAAATTCTGTAAATAAGTGCAATATTTTACTCTAAAGATAGAATGGGTTTGCTTTATTTTTGTCTCCACAAGCTATAGAAGGTAAAGTGTTATCGTAGGTGGAATTAATATTATTTTAACATATTCACATTTCTTCCTAGTCATGAGTGTGGAACATTTAGAACCATCCTTACTTTGTCTTACCAATTAAAAAATTTTAGTGAATAGAATCTTCATAGGTACCTGAAATCTACTATCTTAGCATTTACAGTACTTTGTGAAGTATTTTTTGAAGTAAAATTGTCTGTTTGTAGATGACATGGTCACATATATAGAAAACTCTAAAAGCTCCATCAAAAAACTGTTAGAGCTAACAAGTTCAGGAAAATTGTAGGATACAAAAACAATACAAAAAATTAATTACATTTATATAAAACTAAAAACAAATCATCCAAAAGAGAAAGTAAGAAAACTATCTCATTTACTATAACACCAAAAACAATAAAATACTTAAGGAATAAATTTGACCAAGGAGGTGAAAGATCTGTAAACTAAAAAAAATATATATATATAAAACTTTTAAAAGTAATTGTAGAAGCAGCAAATAAATGAATATATATCCCATATTCATGGATTGGATGAAGTAATATTGTCAAAATACCCATGATATGCAGCATGACCTATGGATTCAATTTATTTTCTACCAAATTCCAATGCCATTTTTACAAACGTAGAAAAACAATTTTAAAATTCATCAGAACCACGAAAGACTCCAATAACCAAAGCAATCTCTGGAAGGAAGAACAGATTTGGAGACATCATGCTTCCTGATTTCAAACTGTTTTACAAAACTATAGTAATAAAAATAGTATGGCATTACAATAAAAAGGTACACAGACCAAGGAAAAAATATCAAGGGCTCAGAAATAAACTAACATACAATTTGTCAATGATTCTTTCTTGTGCTATTTATTATGAGTTTTAAAGTTTGCACTTTTACATTTAGGTCTGTGATTCATTTTGAGTTAACTTTTGTGATGAGTATAACTTCTATGTCTTTATTTATTTTGTGTGTGTGAATATCCAACTATTCCAAAACCAATCATTGTAAAGATTTTCATGTTAGTGCCTTTGCTCTTTTGCCAAAAATTAATTGGCAAAATTTATATGGTTCTGTTTAGGGGCTCTCTATTCATTCCACTGACTTATTTGTTTATTCTTTCACCAATAACACATTGTCTTGATTACTGTATCAGTTAAATCTATTTATAAATACTGCACATATTCTCATGTCCCTGGTTTGACTTTTTTATTTTTTTATGTTTCATTTTAAAGCTTAGCTCCCTAACAATTGCCACTGTGTCAGCAGAGTTTAGAAGATTCTGACATACAAGAAGTTGAAAATAAGTCCCCCAGTCAGAAAGATTTTCACCATTTACCATTGAGGGTGTGTGTGGCTGGGAGACTGCTTTCATATTTAAAGGAGTTTATGGGTTTGCTCCACATCCAGCTAGTTTCACAGAGCTACATCTGAGAGGACAGCATCTTCAGTATGAACATAGTCTTCTGAAGCACATAGGATGGATGGTGCTAGCAGGGATGGCTAGCAGGGATTTATATGCTAATTAAACACTCTAGAAATTTAGAAACTTTGTACAGGATGGTGAATATTTAGATGTTTGAAACATACAAATTCATTCTTCTTATTGCCTTAGAGATTTACTCTTGTGTTTGGTCTTTAGTATGAACTGGCCAGATGATAACTACTTGACATTAATAGCACAACAGTTGGGGACAGTGCACAGATTACCTTATCATTTCAGATATATTTTAAATAATACATCAGCAGAGTTGACTTTATCCTAATGGAGAGGACTGCCTTAATCCTTCTATGAACATTTTTCCTTTCTCTGGACTTCAGATTTCCAACTACACACCTTAGAGATAAATCTACACTCTCTATTGTATGAACTCAGGCATTTCCCCATTCAAGGTCATTTTTTGAGATACTTCTCTCAGGGATCAGAAAATTGTTAATTCAAAAGTATGGCATTAGTTGATAATTTTTAAAGTTTCAGAGTGATGTCTTTAAAATCTCCTTAAAGAGAGTAATAACTTCACCATAAAAAAAAAGAATAAAGTACTTTGGTAAAGGAGATGGGGAAGTCTAGGAGACATAAGGTCTTGCCTGACTTAAATAAGTCTCCCCTATTCTCTGTACCTTTGACTATCAATGTAAAGATTGATGTTAACAATCGACTATTTAAAGATAAATAATTACTATATAGAAAATAACTCACAAAGAAATGGATATTCATTAATAACTACAGCATGCCAATTTTGATATAAAAATTAAATTATTTGACAAGCATGTCATAGAGTGGAACTCTATTTGAAATGAATGAAGCACAAATTTATAACATTTTGGTAAAATTAGTTATACTTTCTGATCTTAGGGATAGTAAGTCTGACTTTGCATTAAGTGGTGCTAAGGATTAATATATAAATGTGTGAAAAGTGTCATCACAATTATTCCCTATCCTTTTTAACTATCAAAACAACATCATGTGGTGTGTGCTTCTCCATTTTGATGATGAAGAAGTCATGCTATAAGCAGTGCTGTGTGCAGGGTTTGTGCAGGATGACTTTTAAGGGATGGATTCAGGACTTGAATTGTCATTTTTATACCAATTAGAAGGAAATGGCAACCCACTCCAGATTTCTTGCCTGGAAAATCTCATGGTAGGAAGACCCTCATAGGTTACAGTCCATGGGGTCGCAGAGAGTCGGACATGACTAAGTGTCTACCCTGGTAGTTCAGTGGTTAAGACCCTGTGTTCTCAATGCAAAGGGGCCTGGGTTTGATCCCTGGTCAGGGAACTAAGAGCCCACATATTGCTTCCCCTGGTGGCTCAGATGGTAAAGAATCTGCCTGCAGTGTGGGAGACCTGGGTTCAATCCCTGGGTTGGGAGGGTCCCCTGGAGAAGGGAATGGCTATCCACTCCAGTATTCTTTCCTGGAGAACTCCATGGATGGAGGAACCTGGCAGGCTGGAGTCCATGGGGTCACAAAGAGTCAGACAGGACTGAGTGACTTTCACTTTTTAATATTGTTGTTAATGGCCCCTAAATAGAGGAATATCATTATCTAATTATTACAGTATGGGTTCTAGATTTTTGTTTCTGAAAAACTATATTTTTTAATTAATAGCATTTTACTGATAACTTCTCTCTTATTTTTTATAGTAGATCCTTATTGATTATCTATTTTAAAAATAGCAGTGTGTACATGTCAATACCAAACTGAAATATTATTATCATCCTAATGTTACTTCTTAACTATAGGTCTTTTAACCTGTTTGATATTAATTCTGTGATCATTATTATGAGAAACATAATATTCCCCAGGGATATTGTGATTAATCCCTGTGAATATTTTTTCTTGGTGATAATACACTATGTAATTGATATGGTTGACTCAGCAATTTGAATGGAATATGAAAAAATATGTTTATCATAGTTGTATTTGCATAATATTTAGACTACCTTCTAAAAATAGGATTTTAATTTAGTAAATTAGATTTTTATTTGCTCCTAAAAAGTATAAATATATTTATGTCCAAGTTATATTATTCTAAAAACCTATTCTAAGTATTTCTTTTAGATATATTATTTTAACGAAGTTTAGTTCAAAGTAACAGAAAAGGTAAACGTTTTTAAAACTTACCTGTAAATATTATTCATGTGAAGTATATATTTTCAAGAAATCAATGCAATTTTTGTAAACATTCTTTCTAAAAAAGTAATTAGCCTCCAACTAATAAAAATAAATTTAAAAAAATAATTAAAAAAAATTAAAAAGCACTTGTTTTTTGGTAGAGCATACCAAATAAAAGTTTGTATACTGAACTGAAAAGTAAATTTGCAACATATATTTTATTAAAGTTTTTTGAACCCAGTTAAAGTTCATATAGAGACAATGCTTTATGGTAATCTATGTATTTATTTATATTTTACATTTTATGAATCATTGACTTCTGTCTTCTAAAAACAGAAGTACGTCAAGAACAATAAAGTCTGATTCACTATAAGGTTAAAATCTTCTCTAAAAGAGTGATAAAGTAATCTTTCTAAGAGATAAGTGGTAAAGGGCATAAAATTGCTTTACTTCCCAAAAGTCTGGAAATATACCTTGATATTTAGAATTTCATCAAAAGCAAACAGCAGCATTTTATGTCAATGCTATAAAACAGAAGTACCTCAAGGCCTATGATATTATTATTATGCTATTATTTTTATTGACCTAAAGGCCAAAAAATTAATAATATTCATATAATCTTTATAGATATTTAGAATAAAAATCACTTCATGTGAATACTGATAAATTCACAGTTGAAAATAATCACAAAATCAGGGTTTCTGCAAAAGTGAGAATATAATTTTGGCTTACCTGATGTCTGTCATGAGTAATTTCTGCACCTTTCCCTTATTTATCAAAATTTTAAAAAATCGTGCATCAAGATTCATTCTGTAAACACTTATACCAGCTTGCTAATTTCAGTAAGTTTGCTTATTCTAATGGGAAATATAGAATTATGGTTTAATGTTACTGATTTGGATTGCAGAAAAAAAAAGTTGGTTGTTCATATATATAAAGTATTATCTTGAACCTACTTCTTTAGTAAGTGTACAACTTTTAGTAGAGGAAACTGAAAAATATACTATAGCGAACTATTTCTTTTATGACACCAATCAATTGAGTCTTAAAAGGGAGCATAGTGGAAAGAGAACAGTGTGTAGCCATAGAAACTACAATTTGAATCCTAATGGTATCTTGTTGAAAGAATGTGTTTTTGATCTCCTGCCCTGATGCCATGGTAAATACTCAAGAAATACTTATAATGACACTGATGTAGTCTTTGAAAACTCCACATGGAATCTAGATAGAAGTCATTAGATTTAGCCTCTTTTATTTGTATTTATTTAAATATCTCCCCTGTATGTCAGGACTATTTCTTTCCATCTGGAATTGCAGATCAACAGATATTCATTAAATTGTTTAGGACCCACTAACAGTATGAGGATTGTTTTAACATTTATGCTAAAACAGATATGCTTTAACATTTGTTGGACTTCTGCAAATAGAGACTGACATACCATATGTCTAAGAAATTTAAAATTACAAGTAAAGCTAATAAACTGTTAAATAATCTAAAAGAAAAGAGTGGATATATGTATAACTGATTACTTTGATGTACACCTGAAACTAATACAGCATTATAAATCAACTATCCTCCAAGGTAAGTGAAAGCAAAAATCTGTTAAAATATTTTTCCTTGTATTATGAAAAAATATACCTCCACTTCAACAAAATGGACAAGTAAAATGAATGCTATGATTTTATAAAGCTAAAAATCTGCAAAATATCATATGATTGAATAAAACTAATATTGTCTATTTCTGTGTGGTCTGTTAGTATACTATCAATGTTGGTATTAGTAATAAAATAAGGGTATACATAAATTCTATTTATTCCATAAAATTCATTTTTGTCCATGTATCAACAAATTAATTATATGTTTTTCTAATCATAGTTATCATGCAATCTGTTAATATAATATAAAGTTTTACATTGTAATGCAATACTAAGTATACTAAATTTAAATGTGTTTTCATAAAAAATATGAATACAATTAACTGTAAAAATTCAAGACCTTAAAAAATGTTTCAAATGTATTTTCAACAATTTTTCTCTGAATATTTCAAAAATGTGCATTAAAATGGGCAGGTAAAATATAAATTATAATGAATATATATCAATATATATCAACTTTTAAAATTAAAATTGTTTAAATCAACCTGATGTTAGTGTATGATATTTGAACATTATATTAAAGCTCTTTGTAATTCTAGTTTCTGATCTAAAGAACAGATACTGTACTTATTATGTGCAGATATTTGTATCCAAATTTAAGAATAACAATTAATAGCTAATATTGAAAAATTTCCTTATCATCATGGACAATTACCAGCATGGGTAATTTGTGGCAAATATTAAAGTAATTTGTGAGTTATCAGAAATCATGCATTTGAGTGTAACAAAGTATAGAGCTTTGACAGAATTATATGGAAATAATACTCCATATTTAAGAACCCTTTACATTCATTGAATCTGATAGAAAGATATGAAAATTCAATTATTTTTTTCCTTTATGTGCTTCTGATATATAAATTCCACTTCAAGAAGAAAATTTTATGCAAGCTGTAGCAAACTTCATAAAACTTCTGGCTCTTTGAAATTTGTTGCCTTTCATATCAAGGGTAAAAAGCAAATGTTATGTAGATTTTCTCTAAAGCTTTAATAGTGTTGATCACTGGAATGGGTATTTTCCACCTTCCAGTAGCATCACGCCAACTGAAGGCTCTGAATCCTAGTGACAATATTGCCTGTTATGTCACTGGCTTTTCTATATTGTGATATCCAGGACCATTTATAGGGCTGCTCCTCTAAAGCACAGCACCCCTGGCAGTAGCCTTCTTCCCTGGACCTACGTAGGTACTAGTTTTGACAAACTATTTTATTATTCTCAGCTCTTCATGCTGCTTCCGAATAACAGACATATTTTTGTTATTTCTTCATTTTTGTTTATTGTCCTGTTGGGTGACTGGTTACATGCTGGAACAGTAGTCTCAAAAGTCACTTTGTTTCTATTGTTGCTCACCTGTCTTTGGTGATATATTTCGGATTTACAAATACTCTGAGGACTTCAGCATTTTTCCTTTGACCACAGATCACAGCAGTTGCATATATAATG
The DNA here is from genome assembly GCF_023699985.2 of Odocoileus virginianus. NCBI lineage: Eukaryota > Metazoa > Chordata > Mammalia > Artiodactyla > Cervidae > Odocoileus > Odocoileus virginianus. Next base: position 61,566,019 of record NC_069684.1, read on the forward strand.
TTCCAAACATATACAGTAAGGCCATTGGTCCAGTGTCTGTGATTCCACTGACTGTTTTTAAAGACTTTCTTTTTCCCTGAAACTGTTTGCTTTCATAGAGCATCTCAGCTACACTAGTTCTGCCAAACTATCCATCAAGCCAATCTGCCCTCAAGTTCAATATCAGTGATGTGGCTTTAATTGTCATTTGCCCAGGACAGTCTGGGCTTATGCTTGTCTGGAATAATTATAAATGGGTAAGTCTCTCAGTCTTAGTTTCCTAGTTTAATAGTGGTATGTAGTTGTCCTTCATATGGATCTCTGTGGTGTCAAAAATCTCCCTGAATTTTGTATTTGCAATGTTCTCCTCATCAAGTCCCAGTTTAGGCTTGTCTTGTTCCTATGATTCAGAGTTGGCTGACAGCTTCCCAGGTGGAATTAGTGGTTAAAAACAAACAAACTGGCAATATAGGAGATGTAAGAGGTTTGATCCTGGGGTTGGGAAGATCCCCTGGAGGAGGAAATGGCAACCCACTGCACAATTCTTGCCTGGAAAACTCCAAGGATATAGGAGCATGGCAGGCTACAGTCCAGAGGATAGCAGAGTCCTACATGACGGAACCAACCTAGCACATTTGACAGTGCTCCCAAACAGAGTAGAACCAAAGACATTCATTCTGAGGAAACCAGGATCTCTCTGCTTTGTCCTTCAAAACTTTCCCCATCTACTTGTTCACAGTTTCTCCTATAAGCTAATTCTGCTACTGAGACATGTTTAACAGTTGTTCACCCAGTATGCATGTTTAATTTTTTTATGCATTTTGATTTTTCACAGAAGCTTATTTGTTATGTTGCTTGTTAAGTTACTAAGTCCTGTCGACCTCTTTTGAGATCCCATGGACTGTAGCCCACCAAGGTCCTCTGATAATGGGATTTCCCAGGCAAGAACACCGGAGTGGGTTGCCATTTCCCTCTCCAGGGGCTCTCCCAGACTCAGGGATGGAACCTGGGACTCCTGAACTTCAGGCAGATTCTTTACCACTGAGCCACCTGGGAAGGCCCTCGTTTATTATACAAAAGCTTTAAAAAATACATTAGGCATTTTTTTTTTTCATGCATCCTCCCTCAAACCTGGTCAATATTTAATTTTTCAAATTAAATATTTTATCAATCCAACTGAAGAATATTTTACCTTATTATTACCATATTTACCAGCAATCTAGTAGTTCTTCCAAATTAATATTCAAGCAACCATGAAATTTTAATGAGATAGAAATTTCATCCAATTTATTCTTTATTCCTTGTCATTATTTTTCAGAAATATAATCATATTATTACATTATGAAATAGAACAGTATGGTTATCTCATCTGAAATATATATGTTCAATATATATATTTAATTTTTAAAGTCTTCTTTATTCCTAAGTATGTGCATTTTAGTCGCTCAGTCGTGTCTGACTCTTTGCGACCCCATGGACTGAAGCCCACCAGTCTCCCCTGTGCATGGGATTTTCCAGCCAAGGATACTGGAGTGGGTTGTCATGTCCTTCTCCAGGGGATCTTCGTGACCCAGGGATTGAACCTGGGTCTCCTGCACTGCAGGCAGATTCTTTACTGACTGAGCTTCAAGGGAAGTTGTCCCATTCCTAAGTACATAAGTTCAGTCATGTAGGACTCTGCCACCCTATGAACTTATACTTTCCTAAGTATAAGGAGATCATCAAATTTAACCAATATTTACATTGTCTCAAAAAATAGAAAACTACACATTATCCTAAAAATAATTCTAACTTATACTGTAGGATCCACAACTATGTTTTATTTAAATATGGTAGAGATATTTTTTTCTGTCGAATTCAGTTTAAAAAATCAAAATGATTCTAATGTGTATTTCTACCTTTTAATCTTTAAGCACTCACATTTTGAGCACCATTTATATAAGAATGGTTTGTTCTAACAAAGGCAAACCCAGCCATGTGGGCCATTTTCCAGGATCTGTGAACATGCCATGGCCAGCTTTCATGTTTTTCTTATAAGAAGAAAATGATAACTTTAAGTCAAATTGCTGCTAAGGACATTTTCTTTCAGAGAAACTCATTTTTTAAAGGTCTTTCCCCATTTTCTCTTTCAAAGAGTCCCTTCATTTTCAATTGTGAGGAAAGTGAAATGTTTGTGATTTAAATGCAGATATTGTAGCTCAAATTTAACAATTGTGACTACTTTTGCAGTGAAAGGCAAAACAAAAATATACATATACATTATTAAATGTTTATAAATGCTTTCCATTCTAAGAAACTTCTGAATTCAAGTTCTTTGAGGTATCTATTTAGACTTAAGCAAACCTCATTTTTAATATTTACTAAACTCAACATGACCTTAAACTACTAATCTAAATGTCCCTTTGATATATGTGCAATCACCATTTTTTTAAATTTATCTTATTTAAGAAAGAAACAAAAACAAACTAAAAGTTACAGTTTTTGAATCTTCCCTTTCTTTCATCTCTTTATTGATGATTGTTTAATTAAATTTTATTGTTAAACAGCATAAAGAGAAGTAAAAGGCATAAATAAGTGACCATGAAGGTAAGTTTGTGATCACTAAGAAACCAAGGAAGAGACCTTCCCACAGATGGGACCTCAGAAGGCTTATCAGGCCACCTCCCTCCTCCACAAAGGGGACCAGATTACCAATCTCTAAAGAAGAATTCTGTTGGTCTTTGAATTTTTTTAAATATTATTATTCAGTATATTTTCTTTTCTGTCTGATTTCTTTCTCTTAATTTTATGTTTGTGATCAAAATCCATATTGTACAAGCGTTACCTAACTTGTTTTCTTCTATATAGTATTTGATTATATAGATATTTCACAATTTACTTGTCTTTCTACTAATGATGGACATTATTACTTTCAAGTTTTGCTGTGTTATGAACAGCACTATTTATAAAAGATTAGCTAGTTCAGACAAAAGATAAGCCTAATTCTAGCACAATATTACTTGCAGAATAGATGCTTGAAGTTCTATTGAATAAGCACCCAAGCATGGAATTGCAGGGTCATAGGGTATGTGCTCATTTATAGCCTTAGGAGATAGTATAAAAGTTATTGAGATACTGTTCTAGAGCAGACACAGGTATTCTCAGCCAACAGCAGTGTATGATATTTACTCTCCATTTTGGTTATTTCTCTTCTCCTTTCTCTCTCTTTCCCTTTCTTTTGCACGTTCCTTTCATTGGGGTAACAAATGTATTTAGGTATAATTAATGACAATAGACTCATGTGTGGTGGGTGTATAACTTGATGAGTTTTGGCATACACTTGAAACCATTTCAAAACCAAACATAACAGCCATTTCCAACAACTCCAGATGTTTCCTTGTGTCCCTTTAAATTTTTTCCCTCCTCCCACCCCATCCTTTGATAACTTCTGATCTGCTTTTTGTCATTACAGATTGTATTTTTGTATTTAGTATATTTGTGTGAACTATCATTTGCTCATTTGTCTATCATTATCTGTCTTTCATTACTTTGTACAGATTCTGTATGTTTTTAATATCTGCCTTTTGTCAAATACATGTGTTACAAATAGTTCCCTATGGAGGTAACATCTACTTTTACAGTTGTTATGGGTTTTCTCTGTCTTCCAGGGTAGATATTGATATGACATTGGGTTGATTAGTAGTTACTACATTATACTCAAGGTATTAAGGATGAAAAGTTCTGATTTTTGATAAACATTCTGTATGCCAATTTGATAATACAAAATCAAAGGATAAGGTTATACCACTTTTTAGCCACAAGCTTAATTAAAAAAAAAGAAGTCATTAGTTCATCTACACTTTCTAGTATGCCACATTGTAAAGGCTTTTCCTTCAATGGAATTGAATTCACCCTTTAAATACTATATTGACAATTATTTTTAGAAGCATATTTAACAGGATGCATACCTTAGGAACTCACACTTGCATAGGCCCTTTCCAATGTTCAAGAATTCACATCTTTATAAATACATATAACATGTTATTTCTCTTAAAAAGTGCCTCCATAAATGTAAGCTTCAGGCATGAGAAAACCTGGGTGTGATGCAGATCATTTTGCTACACTTCTAGTTGCTTTTCCACCCACAATTAATAATAATAATGAAAACTACCTACATGCTTAAACCCTTCACTACTCATGAAGTTAATATAACACACAGATGAGGTAGTGAGAGATGAGTCATTAATTGACAATGACATACACTAGAGCTTTCTAATGAGGAAAATAGTAAGTAGAAATGGCCATAATTAGTTCCAGTAATGAAAATTAATAAATTTCAAGTCAGCTAAATCACAAGCACTATTACATTTTGCCAAATGTATAAACTTAGAGTATATGGGGAGTTACAATATTTTTTCACACTGAGCAATTTTGATAAATCATGTGTCTTGAATGGAAAAGCATATCTTTCTGACTTCTGCAGTATTTTGGACTCTAGATATTAGGAGAAATTTAATGAATTAAACTGTTCATAAATAAATATTCAACCTACAGGGATTTTCTAATCTGTTCCATATATCTTGAGAACAGATCGCCCACTGGAAATAATTGTTACCTGAATTGATAGCCAATATTAAATAACCCCTTACACATGAAAGTAAGATCCTCGAGAAGCGATATTTTAATGAAATTTTCATGGTTCAAGAGCAGAAAAAAATCAATCCAGCTTTCTGAGTGGAACATAAGAATTCTTTCCAAGAACTGCTTAATGTGACACATTCATATAATTAATGTTTTATAAAGGAAATTTCACAGCAGACACTTGAGGCTATGCAGTTTTTATTATCTCTGGATATAATATACCATGTTCTCTGCTTATTACTTTAAATTTTAGGTCTTGTCGTAATGCAGAATATTACCTTGAAGCAATAAACAGTTATACACTGATTACATAAACTTTAAATCCCCATGATCAGCTACTCTCTGGTTTTGTCTTTGTTTTCCTATTTTATTTTCTAAAGCTTTGGTCACACTTGAGACTTCTCTCTCCCATCTGAAGGTCTGTTGCTCCTGTCATCATGATTTTTCTCACTGCTATCTCCTTTCTTTGCATTCCCCTTGTTTAACTGCTTATCAACTCATATCCCTACTTGTGGCTCTGTCCATGTCTCTTATTTCTGTATGTCAAAATATTCACTGATATTTCCCTGATGTATCAACTTCCTTTATTCTGGAGAGCAGAGCAACAGAAATAGCATTAAGTGTTGAGTTCTTATGTTTTTCAAACCTAAACCTTCCACAGTCTGAATTCAGCTTGCCTTTCAAAAACTAATTTTCCATTGTTGCTACCAATAAACCTTTAGCCCTCAAGTATCTCTGGAGTGATTTATGGATTCTAAGTCTTTCACTTATACTAATGTTCTTTAATTCACTCAGGATTCTCTTCTCTTAATGGAATCCTTTCAGGTCTGGCTTATCCTCCACTTCTTGATCTCTACCCCAGGTACCCTTCCTTCAAGGGAGAGCTCCCCTATAACTTCTGTTGTACTTTTAAAGATAACAATAATAGTCCAGTTTATGTGTTAAACTCTATGTCTAATTCAAGCAATTAAAAATAATTCATTCAAATGATAAACATTCTATAAAAAATTCTTCTGGTGTGTAACAATTTTCAAAGTTTGGAAGAGGTATTTGGCTCAGGGAATTGGCAAAGGGATGAGTTTAATTTTTTAACTTTTGCTCATGGCAGGTTAGGATGTCAGGATTAATATCAAATCTCATAAATAGGTAAAAGGGAGAAAAGCCAAAAAGGTAAATCTTAATTACATACTTAATAAGTTCCAAGGGCAAAGCAGAAAAACTGAAATCAGTGCACATATCTAAAAGGCAGAGTAAGATTGCAGTAAATATTGGAGGTCAGGAAAAGATAGTATTGATAAAACTTGGTCAAATATAAGGATGAACCTAGGAGGAAGCTGGCACTCTTGTGATGTTAAAGGCTTTATTGCTTTCACCTACAGAGTTCTTTGAAGGCTCTATAGTCTTAGAAGTACTAATTGGATATACTTCTATAGGCATAAGTAACAGATGGTAGAAGAATATCCATATGGAAACATTAGCATAAAATAATTATTGATATGAAAACATACAACTAAATATAGTTCACACCTTTGCCAATGAAACATAAGACATTGTAAGTTCCAGAAAAATCTCCCTAGCAACATCTGTTTTCTTTTGATGAGACAGAAAACTTAAGAGCTTCTTTCAAGACCCTTTATTGCAGGCAAGATGAATTCCAGATCATCCATAATCATAAATTGCCCCCCTGTTCAAAAAGAGGAGAACTTCATCAAGAATCAGTTACACATCAAGTCCTATGCTAGATAATTTCATGTGTTTCATCATTTGAATTCCTTACGGTAGCATATATTTTTGGGAAAAAAATGCCTTTTGACATCTGAAATGTTAATGGATCCTTTCCGAAGAGAAACACTCATGCTCAGTGAAAATTACTTTTTTAAAAAAGCAAACTTTAAAGCCTCTGAATATTGCCCTAAAGACATATAAGGAGTGAATAAAAAATGTATTGACAAAAAAAGAAATGGACTAAATACTTATCAGAATACCCAGAGACTGTGGCACTTGAGCAACAATGCTGCCCAAATCCAGCCAGCTCCATATGATGGCATCGCTACAGGTGGGTGTGGCCAGGGTTCTCTGTCCCTCTGGATCCCAGCCCAATGTACAGTATCGCTCCTGGACATGCAGGAAGTGAGCTTGAGCTTTTCCTGTGCTCCCCACCTCCAATCTATAGGAGCTGTATTACAGGCAACAAAAGGGAGAGAGCTGAAACTGCCTTTCCCCATCTGTCTCTGATTCCTAAGGAGAATGCTCTGTTCCAGGTTCAGCCATCGCAGAATACCTTCTCCTACAATTCCTGCTTAACACTATCCATGTGCTATTGTTCAGTTGCTAAGTCATGCCCCACTCTTTGTGACCCCATGGACTGCAGCATGCCACATTCCTCTGTCCTCCATTCTCTCCCAGAGATTTCTCAAACTCATGCCTTTTTGTCAATGATGTTCCCTAACCATCTCAATCTCTGCCGCTTCCTTCTCCTTTTTCAGTGGGCCCACTCTTCACATCGGGTGGCCAAAGTATCAGAGCTTTAGCTTCAGTGTTTGAAGCTGAAACATTATTCATAAGGTAGAGATTTTATACTCTAGAGGCAAGCTGAGAGGATCACGAGCTACTGCCTCTGTCCAGAGTCTTGCTTGTGAAGCAGAGATTCCATTCTGAGACAGTTGGGCCACTGGCTTTGCCCACATCCCATCTCCACACCAGTGGCCCAGGAGATTGACCTTGGAGTGAGAAAGGCAGTAAGATCAAAGATCTGACTGACCTTCTGCTCTAGGGGACAGGCTGAATTTGGAACAGAAGAGAGGAGAAGCTTAGGCATGAGGGTGCTGTTGAAAGTAATGGAAATCATGGTTGTAAAACATTAAGTGGAGGCTGGAAGCTACTTGAGAGCAACACGCTAATAGGATTTTAACAGAGAGAACCAGGCATAAAGACAGCTGATGGGAGCCCTTTGGGAGCCTGATTAAACCTCAAAAAATAAATGGCATTAAAGATGGGATTCTGTTTAAAAAAAAAAAAAAGACTTTTTTCACTCTTTTCCCTTTCCTTCCTTCCTTCCATTCTAGTTTTCTTTCTTCTTTAAATATTAAATCACCTTCTTACAGCAGAGACAGACACACAGGACAAGGGGACAGGCTGCTTGTAGGGCTTGCCTCGGCTGCTGCCATTTTGTAACTTAGTGGTCATAAACCTCAAGTGAAGAGGACTGTAACAGTCAGTCAGACCCTCCTGAGTCGCTGACTGGGAATATTCCAGAACCTCCAGCTGACTCGGGTCTCATAATGTCCCTGGGACTGAGCAGGAGCCCCTGAGCAGTGATGGTGAACACTGAGCCACTTGCCATCGTGGTGGTGCCAGCCTGGGCCTTGACAGGCACTCCCTGCCTACTGGTATACTGGAAGCTAATGCTGTGTTCACAACAAAATACCTGAATGGTCAATTCATCAGCGTATAAAATTATTATGAGTGAGTGAGTGAAGTTGTTCAGTCGTATCTGACTCTTTGAGATCCCATTGACTGTAGCCTACCAGACTATATACCCTAACAAAATGGGGGTTAGGCCAGGAATGCGATGCAATAAGTGTTACAGGTCATATTAATTGAGTTAAAAAAAAAAAGCTTCATGATAATCTCACTAGATGCAGAAAAAAGCATCTGAAAAATTTAAACACCCTTTCATGACAAAAATACTCAAAAGTTAGGAGTCAATGGAAACTCTTAATATGATAAAAAGGTATCTATGATGATACTACAACTAACATTATACTTAAAAGTAAAAGAAGACTGAACACATTGAAAGCAAGAAACAGGTAAAGGCAAGGCATGTGACTTTTACAAGGCGCTCTTACATTGAAATTAAAGCACTAAGAGTAGTTAGTACAAAAAGTACATACATGGCCTCTACATCCTCACACAATTTCTTTCTATACCTATACAAACTGCTTGTTGAATGCCTTCGCTGAATAGATTATACATATAAATCCACATTAAATAAAATGTGTAGGTGTAAGTTTTCTGAGGAAAGTAAAATTTTGTAAAATATTAATATGATTATTTTAATATTAATACAGGCTATATGCATATGTATTTATTGGTAGTTTTAATTCAGTGTACAATATTTTCCATACCTAACCAGTTCATGCTTAAGAACTGTTAATATTTACTTACATATTATAGGAAGTTCCCCTGGAGAAGGGAAAGGCTACCCACTCCAGTATTCTGGCCTGGAGAAGAGTCAGACACGACTGAGCCACTTTCACTCACTCACTCATAGGCAGTAATGACTAGTAGTAATGATATAAAATTGAGGATGATATAAAAGAGTCTCAAGAAAATTTGCAAATCTCAAAATGTGACAATTATTGCTAATGTATTATTAAAATTAAAAAAGAAAGCTTATGCATAGATCATATGATGAGAAAGATTCATATTGATTCTGTTCTTAGAGAAATTATCACTGTTCTACTTAAGAAATACAAGTATAGTTCCAGAACCATGTTGTTTTCTATGAGAAAAGAAATTATTTGATAATAGGTTTTGAGGGTAACTTTCCCTAATATTTATTAGTAAAATTTTTCTCTAAAATAATGGATTAAGAATCTGAGACTATTTCATAGCAAACACCTCTGTTATCAGCTCTAAAGCAAACTGTATTTGGTACCCAGTTGAAGATTTATCTAATTCCATATAGGTGTCTTTTACACTCCAAATTCTCCCAAATTTGTTTTTCCTTGAGTATCAAGCTTCTTGAATCTTCTACTATCGAGTATATTTCTTACTAAGGTAATTGCAATAATTGCTAATTTGATAAATACTATGCATGTTTTATTTAGGATGCTAAGTTAAGAATTATTGTATATCATTGGTTTAGTCAATATAATTAATTGTATTTGCATAAATACAAAAAGTAAAAATGAGAAAAACATAATTAGAAGGCATTAAGCACAGCTGTGCATTTAATGCAAGTTTTTATGTCTATTTCTAGTCTAAGTGGTAGATAGTAAATTAAAAATATTAATACCACCTGTGCATAGAAAATAATTTTAATAATTAAAATAAATGACTTTCTCCATATATTTGCAAGTGATTTTTTCAGGCTTTCTAAAATATATTAAGATAACTGAAAAATTATAAAAATGTAATCTAAGTTCTATAGCCCAAGATATAGGCATGTTATGTCTTTAGTTCAATTCAGTCAGTTCAGTTCAGTCACTCAGTCGTGTCCAACTCTTTGTGACCCCATGAACCGCAGCACACCAGGCCTCCCTGTCCATCACCAACTCCCAGAGTCTACCCAAACCCATGTCCATCAAGTCGGTGATGCCATCCAGCCATCTCATCCTCTGTCGTCCCCTTCTTCTCCTGCCCCAAATCCTTCCCAGCATCAGGGTCTTTTCCAATGAGTCAACTCCTTGCATGAGGTGTCCAAAGTACTGGAGTTTCAGCTTCAGTCCTTCCAATGAACACCCAGGACTGATCTCCTTTAGGAATGACTGGTTGGATCTCCTTGCAGTCCAAGGGACTCTCAAGAGTTCTCCAACACCACAGTTCAAAAGCATCAATTCTTTGGCACTCAGCTTTCTTCACCGTCCAAATTTCACATCCATACATGACTACTGGAAAAACCATAGCCTTGATTAGACAGGAATGCAAATAAGTATTTTTAAAGTTTGTGCTCAAAGAATTATTTTATGTGAGGGCTTATGCTTTAATTCTAATATTTGATTCATATTAATTATAGGTTTCCTAGATCTAATTTTATAAGAAAAGTATAATTAAAATCAATAGTTTCCTTCAGTGTTCTTACATTGCTTTTAATGCATAGAATAGGGACTGTTACAGACTGAATGCTTATGTCCCTCTGAAAATTCCTATGTTCTAACTCTACCTGCCATGTGATAGGAATTAGGAGGTGGGACCTTAGGGGGTAACCAGGATTGGATAAGGTAATGAGGGTGCAGCCCTCATGAATGGGATTAGTGCCCTTGTAAGAGTCAGGAGAGAGCTTCCTTCTCTTCTCTCTATCATGTGAGTTTATAAGAATCAATGATCTGCATACCGAAACAGGGTCCTCACCAGAATCTGACCAAGTTGTCATCTTGATATTCAGTTTCCAGTCTCAAGAAAATGTGAGAAATGAATTTTGGTTGTTCATAGCCCACTCAGTTTACATATTTTTTTAATAATAGTGTGAACTGATTAAAACAGTGTCTTTCAAAAATAACACCCTTGGAGAGTCCTCAAGTAGAGAGTTAAAAATTCATTTCTAAGCACTTAAATTTGTCTTTAAGTTATATTTGTATAATTTGTATAAATGGTCACCACTTAGTTATCATGTGACCTTGGTTGAAGTATGTTCCCTTTTCCTCAATCACCTCATTTGTTGGTGCTCAGTCACCAAGTCATGTCCAACTTTTTGCAACCCCATGGACTGTTGCATGTCAGCTTTGCTGTGCTTCACTATTTCCTGGAGTTTGCTCAAACTCATATGTATTGAGTAGGTGATACCATCCAATCATCTCATCCTCTGTCACCTGCTTCACCTCCTGCTCTCAATCTTTCTCAGCATCAGGGTCTTTTCAAATGAGTTGGCTCTTCACACCTCCTTTAGACACTATTTTAGAACAACAGCAGAGTTTCAAGCTTGGATTATGGAGCTTATTTGCTGCACAAGTACCTAAAAACTCACAGATAAATTGATAAAATTTGAGTGTGTCCCTGTATGTGTGAGTGTATGAGTTACTCATCAGCTTGGGCAGTTTGTTGAGATTTGCAGTAACATATACTTAAAAGAATTTGTCTTCTGTACAAAAGATGACATTAATAACTATGTTTTTGATATGCTTGCTTTAAGTTCCTTAAAATGCTCTTGTGATCTCAGCTGACATTTTTGCCATTGCTAGAATTAAATTGTAGAAAAGTTATGTGACAGGGCTTCCCTTGTGGTTTAGCTGGTAAAGGATCTGCCTGCAATGCGGGAGACCTGGGTTCAATCCCTGGTTGGGAAGATCCCCTGGAGAAGGGAAAGGCTACCCACTCCAGTATTCTGGCCTGGAGCATTCCATGGTCTGTATAGTCCATGGGGTCACAAAGAGTTGGACACAACTGAGTGACTTTCACTTATGTGACAAAATAAACTCGTGTTCCAGTAACTAAAACTTACAGGTTTATTTAAATGGCAATTTAAAAATCTATAGGACTTTAAATAGTAATTTTGTGAAAATGTAGCTTTCATTGAAGCACCTTCAACTACTTGCATTTTTCAGCAGACTTTTCAGTTCTGGAGGACTTTTATTTATCTATGTGCATTCAATGCATTGTGTCTTAATATCAGTAAAAGTTTTCTCCAATCCGAATGACAGGCAATATGAATTTCAAATGAAATTCATCTTTCAATATGTCAATCATAGTGATATAAGAAAGCAAAATTCTTCAAAACTAGAAAGCATCACAGTGGTATGTTCAATGTATTAATATGAAGAATAGGTTTATTTGTTAATTTTATCCCATTACCTTTGTTATTGCTTACCTAACCATGGACTGGAGACCCAATATAAAATATATTTTTCAAGTATATACTTAAATCATTTCTGACAGTAGCTGATAGGCCAAAAAGTAAAATGGTAAAAAATGAAAACAACAACAACAAAAAACAGTACTCATTTTCAGAAATTATTGTAGGTTCCCAAAGGGTAAGAAAACTATTGCTATGATTAGCAGCCTATATCATTTAAAATGCATTGATGACACAAGTTTTTCAGAATATGCTTGGCAAGGAGAATTTCAGAGCAATTTCTGATTTTTAATTCAACTTTAAAATTTTTACAAGTTGAATAAACATTTTAAAAATTACCTTAAATAAGCTTGTCTGATAATAGAATATTGTCTGATGTCTTCAGGCAAATTTGATTAGCAGTTGCTTCCTGCTGATCTTGATAAATCATCACATTCAAAGCAGATGTGCTTTTCAATAATCCTAAATTTAAATTCTTTCAGTCCTTTTTTTCCTCCCAAAGTGCTTATGCTCTGCCTTCAAACACATTCAATTTCATATCAATAAAAGTATTTAAATGCATAAGTTAGAGAGTGTTCTTTTTAAATACGCATTCTAAACTACTAAGAGGCTAAATTTGAATGTGAAATGCTACACCTTTGAAAAATAGCTATATCATTAATCTGTAATCAGTCATTGACATATTCATTTGTTCAAGAGACCAGCTGTTGGTAGAGTAATTTTCATAAAATTAGGAAATCAATGTTCAAACCATATGCAGTGTTTGATTTGATGAAGAGGGGAATTAGTAATAAAACTAGAGTGCAGTACTTCATAAAGAGATGACATTCACATAACCTTAACCCTTTACACAAATAAATCTGAAATTAAAAATGTTTTACACTTAGAAATAGTGTTTTTCACCTTCTAACATATGTTCTGAAAGTTCTTTATTTATGTTTTGGAGAAAAGTGATATCAGAAAAATGTAACCACAAAGACAAAGAATGAGCTAATAAATAATCATAACCTTCGTATGAAAATCTGTTACCAGATTAAAATAAATCCAGCAGTAATGTATACATAAAATTCCATATGTAGATCATTTTGAGGTAAGAAGATAATATAACTACCATAATAAAAGATAAGTTTTGATACAAAATATTTAATCTAATGGTTTGAGTATGTATTCTTAATTCTATTTGTACAATTTAATTCATGCAAACTAAGGCAAATTGCTTAAATCAAAAGAAAAATAATTTAGAAATAGAGATTATTTTGACAAATAAGTCAACATGGTGATAAATTACATCTGTTGTTATAAAAAGTAAACACAAATAATACACAAAATGACTTTTATTGTCTAGTTTTAATACCTTCCTTGAAGAAATCATTGTCAGAAGACTTCTAAAAATATCACTCAATTGTATACATATAATTTAACCATAAATGAATACATGCGCACTAAAATATATTAAAAGGATTGAAATTAGGTTCATTAATTCAAGCAGGTAGGATACAATTAGAATAATGTAATTACTTTGCTAGCTTAAAAAAAAGCCCTACAAATGTTGAGTATTTTATTAAAAATCAATTCTTTATGGAAAGAAAAGTGTGTTCTAATACGTTACATGTTGAATAACAAAGAAGACATCTTCAATTTAGGTTTCTAAATTGGTTTTTACAGTTCCCTACAAAAGTATTTAATTGAAATACTTTAACACTTTGCATGAATAAAGATGCACAAAATGTCGAGTTTTAAAATGACCATGAGTCTGCCTTGTAATTATGCAACCTCTGTCTCCAGCAAATGCAGCTTTATTAGCCCACTAGCTGAGGAAGGAAAGTATCAGGACTCACATACTGTATACGTATGCAAGTGGTGCTAGTGGTCAAGGACCCACCTGCTAATGCAAGAGACTTGAGAGACATGGGTTTGGGTTGGGAGAAGGGCATGGCAGTCCACTCCAGTTTTGTTACCTGGAGAATCCCACTGACAGAGCAGCCTGGTGGGCTACAGTCCATGGGGTCACGAAGACCTGGACATGACTGAAGCAACTTAGCATGCATGCATGCACATATTGTACCCTCTTGTTCACATTTTTTTTTTTTTTTCAGGTTCTTCTGTAGTGAGAAATTTAAGGAAAACAATCACAGAGGAAAAAATATTTGGATTCAGAACCCTACTGCAAATAGATTTTTTGAAATACCCTAAAACCTAAAACCTTAGCTTCCACCCTGTAGTTTTGCAATTTTAATTCCCTTAATAACACAAGGTTAAATACAACAAGCAAACAACAACACAGCAGCAAATTATTTTACATTATTTTCATGGAGACAAGGGGTCTTTTTCCTGTTCTTGACTTTGAACAAGGCTTGCAAGTTTTATCAAAAGAATATGTTGTTTTGAATTCCAACTTTCCTTGACAATCCACTTATCTTGTGAAAAAAAAAAAGGATATTTACTGCCTTTCCTCACAGCCATGTACTTGGTTATAAGAACAGCAACTAATTTTTTATACTGAATATCAGTTTCTCAAATCAATAGATAAGCAAATATTTGAGGTTTACAGATGGGGCTCCTTATATGAAGCTTTTGCCTTCTTAAAAATTGGAAAACATATATTTCCAATATATATGATTGCTACAAAAATCCAAATAAGTGTACTAAATTTCAGCCAAAAGGAATGCTTATTATAATACTGCATTCTATTAACAAATGTTGTTAAAAGACATGTAACATGTTATTAAAATGAATTAAAAAACTACAGTACTAAAAATGATGCTCCCTATAAAGATATTCATGAATTAAGTAAGATGCATTGTGTAGTTTTGGGTGGGCTTCTCAAGTGGCTCAGAGATAAAGAATCTGCTGCCAAGCAGGAGCTACAGGTGATGTGGGTTCTATTCCAGGATTGGGAAGATCCCCTGGAGAAGGAAATGACAACCCACTCCAGTATTCTTGCCTGGAGAATTCCACGGACAGAGGGGCCTGGTGGGCTACAGTCCATGAGATCGCAAAGTTGGACACAACTGAGCCGCTGAGCACGCTAATCATTTCCTTTTACGTTTTGCTTAAAATGTGTGCATGTATGCCTGCTGTGCTGTCACCTCAGTCGTCTCCAGCTCTTTGTGACCCCGTGGACTGTAGCCCACCAGGCTCCTCTATCCATGGGATTCTCCAGGCAAGAACACTGGAGTGAGTTGCCATTCCCTTCTCCAGGGGATCTTCCCCTCCCAGGGATCGAACCTACATCTCTTATGTTCTTTACCACTTGCACCACCTGGGAAGCCTTTTGTTTAAATAAATTTTATTTAAATATAAGAATTTAAAAATATATACCTCTGGCTTTGTTTTATTTTATTAGATGTCAGGAGCTTGGAGGGTGGGGAGCTACCAATTGTTGGGGTAGCCAGTAAAAGCAGCAGTGCAGAAATGAAAGAGTTATGACTTCAATCACTTACTACAATGAAATAAGAGAAACACTCAGGCCTGCATTGCATTTTATCCCATGAAATGGCACTTGGAGCCAGGTAGATAAGGGCTCTGCCCTACTTTGCAGGAAGCCCTGAACAAAAGGCTCCAGCAGTTTTATGCACCCCAAGCTGGGGGTGGGGAGGTGAATGGAAGTGAGACATAACCTAGGGAGGGCCAGGCATGGGAATGTAGTTAAGTATTCTTCTTAAATTTATGTATTTTAATTGGAAGCTAATTACTTTACAGTAGTGTAGTGGTTTTAGCCATATATTGAGATGAATCAGCCATGGGTGTACATGTGTTCCCCATCCTGAACCCCCCTCCCACCTCCCTCCCCATCCCATCCCTCTGGGTCATCCCAGTGCACCAGCCCTGAGCACCCTGTCTCATGCATCGAACCTGGACTGGAGATCTGCTTCATATATGGTAATATACATGTTTCAATGCTATTCTCTCATATCATCCCACCCTCGCCTTCTCCCACAGAGTCCAAAAGACTGTGGGAATGTAGTTAAGTATTAAGTCAAAGTGGGGAAAAGTTTTCTCTTGAAGGTTTCCCCTCCCTCCCCAAATACAAGCCCGTGTCTGCCCAAGGCCTCAGCTGGAGAGTGGGGATGAAGGTGAGGAAGCTAGGAATATAAATACACTGAGTGGATCTGCCAGAATGCCTGAAGGACTTGCCTGGTAGATTGCGATTACTGTTGTTGTTCAGTTTCTGAGTCATGTCCAATTCTTTGCAACCCCATGGACAGTAGATGTGGAACCAAAAGGAAATATGCAATTGTACCGTTCTTTTTTTTTTTTTTAAATTGATTTTTATTGGAGTATAGTTGATTTACAATGCTGTGTTCATTTCTGCTGTTCGACAAAGTGAATCAGTTATACACATATGCATTCTTTTTTGGATTGTTTCCTGTATCGGTCATTACAGGGCACTGAGTATAGTTCCCTGTGCTATACAGTAGGTTCTTGCTGCTGCTGCTGCTAAGTCACTTCAGTCGTGTCCGACTCTGTGCGACCCCATAGACGGCAGCCCACCAGGCTCCCCCGTCCCTGGGATTCTCCAGGCAAGAACACTGGAGTGGGTTGCCATTTCCTTCTCCACAGTAGGTTCTTAGTAGTTATCTATTTTATAGACAGTAGTATGTATATGTCAGTTTAAATCTCCCAATTTTTTCCTCCCCCTCTTTCCCCGTAAGTTTGGTTTTTTACATCTATGACACTATGTCTACAGTTATATCACTCTTAATATTGAAAATCAAATAACATTTATTGAGCAAACTCTACTATAAAACTTCACAAATATTGTTTCCTGTTGTTACTTAACTGAGTCCTCATTAAACCATGAAACCATGCAAGTTTGGTCATATCTCAGTCCTAATCTTGAGACTATTAAAGGGCAGCTCAGAATGGTCAAGACACGTGCCCTGGGTTACACCCTACTAAAGGGCTGAAGCCACTTTTATCTCATTTCTGTCCTATTCAGTAATGTTTTATAACTGCATATCTGCTCAGGGCACAAAACTCTCAAAATGATAGATAATCCATGACAATGTAAATAGCTACTGTGTACATATTTCTCTCACTTTTTCACAGTTATTTTTTTTTCCTACTGTCAAGAGACCTCTTTTGAACTGACAGGAAATAGCAGGCATATAGTTCAGAAGGGTATACTTTGTCATGATAAGAAAATGATATATCTGAGATTTTATTGTTGATACCAGTTCAACCATTTTCTGCTATAATTTCAATATAGGATTTTGGTTAGATTTTAAATATTTATTTCCATTTCCTAGAAATCATTCTCTCCTGCAGTTAAATACAATTTGGAACTGCATTTACTATTAGAGGGTAGAATCCTAAAAAAAAACAATGGTACCCTTTAGGTATTTAGATAACTGATGACATTGTCTTTCATATTTTCTTTCTTGTAACTTTGTGTTGATGAAAGCAGGAGCTAGATGTAGAAAAAGTGAGCAATATGCTGTCTATGCTCGGAAGTTGCTTAACATGTAGAGGGGCCTCGCTGGTGATTCAGCAGTAAAGAATCTGCCTTCCAATGCAGGAGACATGGATTCGATCCCTGGGTTGGGGCGATCTTCTGGAGAAGGAAATGGCAATTCACTCCAGTATTCTTGCCTGGGAAATCCCATGGACAGAGGAACCTGAGAGGCTACAGACCACGGGGTTGCAAAAGCATTGTCATGACTTAGCCACTAGATAGCAATGTGCAGAAGCATAAATAGACAAATATTTAAGCAGTTATAGAAAGGAGTAAATAATAAAACAATGGTGGGATGCTATTAAAATGCTTAGGCCTGAAACCAACTCACATATAGGAAAACATGGAATTGTTGACCAAATTATTAGCATTGGTAGATACAAAATTATTTATTTAGAATAATGGTACTCTAAGAAATGGGATACCATATGTACAGTACTGGAAAAAAACAGATCAAGAATAGTTGAACAGAATAGAGAAAATATAAATTTTAAATATTTTTAATTTTCAATGTTGCTTCTTTTAGATCTTAATATATAAGCCTTTATTTTGTTGTTCATTTTTGGAATGATGAGTTTATCATTTTTATTTCATTTGGAAAAACTTGGGTATTATTTTCTCAATTATTCTTAGTGTCTTTATTCTCATTCTGGTATGCCAGTTACATATATATCAGATCATTTACTCTTGTTCCAAAACCCACCTGATATTTGTCCCTGTGCATGTATGCATGTATATATGTGTGTTTTAGCTTTCTTTCTATGATTTTATTTCATAGTTTTCATTGTTAGATCTCCAGTTTGACTAGTTATTAATTCTTCAGTGAAATATCCATTTCACATGTCTTTTTATCTTTGGAAAATGTTTGCCTATTTATAGACTCTTCATTATATACATGTTCTCATGTAAATTTTGGAGCATATTAATGATAACTTTTCAAACTTTCATTTCTGTCCATATAATCTGATATTTCTTCTTGCTATGGGTCGTATTTTTCTGCTTCCTCACATTTCATACATTCATTTGATGTCAAAAGTGATGTTTTATGCAGTTTTTACTGATAGGCATTTAAGTTATTTAAACATGAATTTTCACAGCTGGAAGTTTATTTTTTATTATTTTGGACAATCCAGAGTAGTCTTTACTTTGTGGCTCTTTCAGCCCCCTTATTCTGATGAGACTGTTCTGGGCTTTCTGTTGAATGGTCCCTATACTTAACAAAGTCTCTGCACTTTGGCTGTTGGCATGTCCAACAGTTTCTAGCCCTTTTTGAGCTGTGGTAATTCTTTCAACTTACAGTTCCTTGATAGTTGTTTTTTAACCTGGAGATTACTTTTTGTCTGGCATTTTGGAAATTCCATCCATAGATGCATAGATTAGTATCTAGGCAAAGACTCAAGTGGGTCCCTAGGTAGAGCTTTCCTGAAGCCCTTTTGCTAAACAGCTCCTTCTTCTATGGTCCTCTCTGTCATTGTCTCACTGTGTCCTTTCCCTCACTGGAAGTCCAAATCAACAATTTCCTTCTCTCAACAATCTTAAATTTATACTGATTCTTTGCAAAGGTTGGAAACTGTAGTTGCCTATGTTTTTGCTCGTCATTCTAGTTATTTACAGTGGGAGTGGCAGTAGCGATTCTGATACTACCCCATGACTACAAGTAACACTTTATCTTTTTATAAGAAAAGTAAGTAATTGAAAAGTAAATTTATTTGTGACTATGTCACATTTTTTTTTACACAGAAAGTAATGAGAGAGAGGTAGAAAAGGAGAGGAAGAGAGAGAGATCAAAAGATACTAAGAGAACATAATTAATTTTGCTATTTCTGTCTTATCATAAGTGATTAAAACAAGTATTGTAGACATATAAGTAGACAATATGAGTGGTCATTTCTGAATTGTAAATCAGGGGAAACCTGCAATGTCTACACTTTTAAATGACTCCTGAGAGGATTTCTCTTCAGTTTATTGATGTCCAATGACAATAAAAAAAAGTTTCCCTGCTATCATTTCACCCGCTTGGACACCAGCATGTGTGTGTCCAGCCTTCATCACTGTCAGAATCCTTCACACATCTTTTTTTAGTTCTATCTTCCTCTTTCTGCAGTATCAGAATCATACCCAGAATTACTTAAAAAGTTTAAAGTGAAAGTGTTAGTTAGTTGCTTAGTCATATCTCATTCTTTGGGACCCCATGGACTGTAGCCCACCAGGCTTCTCTGTCCATGGAATTCTCCAGGCAAGAATACTAGACTGGCTAGCCACTCCCTTCTCTAGAGGATCTTCCTTACCCAGGGACTGAACCCTGGTCTCTTGCATTGCAGGCAGATATTTTACTGTCTTGGCCACCAGGGAAAAAACACAATCACTAAGAAAAACTGAGTATGCTCTGTCTCTGGTTAGTGCAGGAATTCATTATTACCTCAGTTGTTCCATGTGTTTTCTGTCATTTAATGAATAAAAAAGTTAATCTTAGTAAACACTGACAAATATATAAAATATGTTTTATAATATTTGTCTATGACTTCCCTGGTGTTTCAGTGGTAAAAAATCCACCTGCCATGCAGAAGTTGTGGATTTGATCCCTGGGTCTAGAATATCCCCTAAGAAGGAAATGGCAACTCACTCCAGAGTTCTTGCCTGGAAAACTCCATGGATAAGAGGAGACTGTAGGGCTACAGTCTATGGGGCCACAAATGAGTTATACAGGACTTAGTGACTAAACAACAGCTGCAAAAACACCACCATTTGTCTATATAGTTGACTCAAAACCTTTTTAAGTGACCTAAAATCTGTTTCACTCCATTAAGAGTATGCTATTATTTGATACCATTAGTAAGCAGAATATAAGAAAACAGTGTCTGGCTTTTCAGTAACGCGATGCTGTTATTCATTTCTAAAGAAATGCATGCACCTTTTAAAGGAAGATCATTACAATATTCCACTTGTATAAATAAGAGAGGGGTGGTTATATAACTAATTCAATATTAGAAAAGACTAAACTTTTAATCACTTAGATTATAGAGATTATAGTTTCAGAGTTCAAATTAGGAACCAAGCTAAATAATATTTTTAATGATTGAAAATATATTTAATCAAAGTATACTTCTATATTGTTTTCTCTGTTTCATTTGAAAACTAAAAAAGTGAAAAACACTGTTTTTTTTTCACATTATGGTAACCATAGCTGTGTCTAACTCCATATAGGAGTCCTGATATTTGCAGTTTAATATTCACTGGTACATATTTTATTACATTAATTTGTTCAGATTTTTGTCTCCAACAATTAAATATTTAAAATTAGATAAGTTTAATGTTTCTATTATTGATGAAATATGTTTTTATTTGTCTCTTTATTTTCTTCTTTCAATTGATATTGACTTACTATTATTTACCAGCATTTAGTTTATTTACTAAGTTGGCAGAAGTTATTAGAAGATTTTTAAGATCTATTAATACATTGTCAAAAACAAGAGATGCTAAACAGAGTCAAAATATTGTGTTTGTTACCCTGAAGTAACATTCTGAGTCAAAATTTAATTTTCTTCATTGTTTATTTAAGATTTTGTAATGTAAAATATAATAATATCTGAATGCCAACTTGGAAGTATTAGTGGCTGCTGGCAACCTTGAAAATCAATTATTATTCACTTTTCTTCCCCATGACCTGAAGGAATTGAACACTACAGTAAAAGAATGAAACCTGATGCCATTCAAACAAAGTACAGACTTGATCCATTTTTCTTCTTCTCTGTAACAATAAATTATCACGAAAAGAGCTGTTGTAGGCATCACATCATTCTTTACAGAATCTTAAATCTTGAGTTCACCTCTGACATTATAAGGTAAACTATTTTTGCTTCACATGAACAGTGTGTTTTCTTCAGAGGATACTTCAATTTAAATTTTTCAAACTTTGTATAAGGTTTAGTAATTTTATAATATGTCTACATAAATCAAAAAGAATTTAGTCAAGAAAAGAAAGAAATTTTCAAGTAAACTGAATTATGGCAATCCCAGAAAGAAAAGTTTAAAGGTATAGTATCACATAGCAAATGTAGTTTCCCTACTTGCTTTTACTGATTGTAGGAAACTGTGCTGTATTATACACTCACATCTTCCTTTTATCAAATCCTGAGAGCAAATTATGAAAAAAGATCCAGTTTTGATTGTTTGATAACACTATTTTTTTCCTTTCATATGTGTCCTTTATGCTTTTTTAAAAAATCAACTGTGAGACACATGTATTAATCAAGAAGAATTTGTATATTATTGTTCTTGGTGACATATCTCCCATTTTTCATTTTTTTTATTATCTGAATTTAAGGTTTTATATATTTTAATTCATATTAACTTCTAGTTAGGTAATGGATCTACTGCACTTTCTTTAAACAATTTTAGACCTTCTTGACCTAAAGGGGCCACAACAAGGAATTTTAACTCAGAGTGAGTGGATTTGTAAAAACTAATAAAAGTAAAATTTTCTAACATCAAATAAAGTATATGTTACCTATTTAAAACTCAAACAAGACTTTATTGGTTGGTTGAGTAAGATATAACTTGTTGCCTTTCAGAAAGTAGGGATGCTTTGATATCAAGGTCAGAAATTTATTCAGATTCTTTTCTTGACTCATTGCCAGTTTTAAGGATTCAACAATCATATGCTCCAGCAGTTTCACTTCAGAGTATTTTTCTTAAGGAAATTAAATCACTGATTCAAAAACATATCTGTACTATGTTCATTGCAGCATTATTTATAATAGCCAAGATATGGAAAGAACACATGTTCATTGATAGATGCATGGATAAAGAAAGCATAGAATATCTATTCAACGGAATATTATTCAGCTCTAAAAAAGAAAAAATCTTCCATTTGTGACAACATGGATGTAACATGAGGTGTTACACTAGCTAAGATATAAAAGATCTTATAAAGGTCCTTACATAGATCATAGTTTAAGACACAAGCTAAACAGAAAAAGATGAACATTAAACTTATTGTGGTATAAAAATGTAATTATG
Organism: Odocoileus virginianus; assembly: GCF_023699985.2. Classification (NCBI taxonomy): domain Eukaryota; kingdom Metazoa; phylum Chordata; class Mammalia; order Artiodactyla; family Cervidae; genus Odocoileus; species Odocoileus virginianus. The sequence continues at coordinate 61,588,608 of NC_069684.1, forward strand.
TGAGATGATGGATGTTAACTCATCATTTTGCAATACATACATGCATCAAATCAGTTTGGTGTATACCTAAGTTGCTCAGTTGTGTATGAAACTTTGGGATTCCATGGACTGTAGCCTACCAGGCTCCTCTGTCCATGGCATTTTCCAGGAAAGAGTACTGGAGTGGGTTGCCATTTCCTTATCCAGGGGATTTTCCCAACCTGGGGATTGAACCCTGGTCTCCCGCATTGCGGGCAGATGCTTTACTTTCTGAGCCACCAGGGAAGCTCAATATACCTAAAACCAATGTTGTTTGTAAACTATATCTCAATTTAAAAAAGGGATTTGAAATTCTGGTTAAAGATAGAGAGATAGGAAGATTCTGGATTCACCTTCTTCTTCAGACACACTGACTCTACAGCTATATATATGGAATACTTTCCTCTGAAAAGAATCTAAAAAGTGGTGGAGCAACATTTCCACATGAGGAAAACAAAAGGTGCTCCACATTGAACCAGGTAAGAAAAGTTGAGCCGAATTCAGCGTAAACACCACCTGCAGGATCAGGACCCAGTCAGGAGGGAACTCAAACCCTGAATTTCTTCCTCAGGAGTGAAGGATTCATACCGTAGCTTGTGTGTGTGTTAGTCGCTCAGTCATGTCTGACTCTTTACGACCCCACGGACTGCAGCCTGCCAGGCTCCTCTGTCCATGGAATTCTCCAGGCAAACATACTGGAGTGGGTTGCTATTTCCTTCTCCAGGAGATCTTCCCAACCCAGCAATCAAACCCAGGCCTCCTGCATTGCAGGCGGATTCTTTACCTCTGAACCACCAATGAAGGGTCATACACCACCTTACTTAGAGTTTAAAAGGAATTTTCACCTTCCCATAAAGATGGAGTTAAAAGGGCCAGATTTGCTTTAATATCATAAACAACAACAAAGAAAAACAAACACATGAAAAAACCATTTTCAAGACACTGGACATCAGGCAACACAGTACAATACCCTTGAGGGATAGGAAAAAAAATAAGAAAAACCCTGAGATTTCTCCATTTTTACTGTCTTGAGAGAGTTGTACCCTGGTAGGAGGAACCCAGGGACACCATGTGTTAAAAGAGCTTGAGCCAAGAGAGCAAATTGACCAGTACCGTTGGGGCTTTCAGGACTACCAGCCTGGAGAGAGCTGTGAAGAGGGAGCGCTCTGGAGGACCTCCCCTGAGATGGACACACAGTACAAATTCACTAGAGAATGACTGGTTTTGAGGATCACATAAGACAGAGAAACGACCTGGAATGATTATAAGGAGTGGTGTATGGCACGTACACAGCTAAGAATATTGTCAGTTTCTGCCAGCAGACTGGAATATTTAATAATTCACAGAGCTTTTGGTACAATACTCAGAAGGGCCCTGTTTCGGTGTCAGAAATAATGAAATCCAGACTAACTACTTCTCTGGAGAAGAATTAGAAGAACTAAAAGCCATGCCACAGACTGAGAAAAATATTTTGAAATCATATATATGGTAAAGTACTTGTGTCCAGAATCTATAAACAACCCTCAAAACTCAAGTGAGATAAAACAATTCATCAAGAATGGGCAAAGTATGTGAGCAGACACTTCCCCCAAAGAAGATATATGAATAGCCAATAAGTATATGAAAAAATATTCAACACCATTTTTTACTGAAGTAACAAAATTTGAAACTTGTCAAGAAATGCAACTATTGATTTCCCTGATGGTCCGGTGGCTAAGACTGTGTTTTCAATGAAAGGGGCCCAGGTTCAGTCCCTGGTCAGGGAACTAGATTCCTCCTGCTGTGACTGGCACAGCCAAAAACAAAACAAAACAAAACAAACAAACAAACAAACAAAAAACAATAAATAAAATAGTCTTAAAGGAGAATTTAAAAATATGTAAAAAAACAAACAAAAAAACCCCACAACTTTTAACCTATCAAAATGGCTAAAATGGAAAGATTGGCCATAACAAATTCTGAAGAGGGTCATCCAATTCATAATCTTATTTGATCCCAAAGTCTATTAAGAGATTTCCATTCATGCATAAAGTTATTTTCTAATTGAAGACATCAACTCTTAAAAATATTATCCTAATGTGAAGTTCACCTAGGAATCTATATTTTTTTATAATTCCAATTTTATGAACAATTTTTATTTCTAAAGTATGACCAGCATGACTCCCTATTAACTTTGTTTTGGAGAACTGCTGGCATTTTTAAAATTTATTTTATACATTTGCTAATAATTTAATAATAATTTTAAGTGTGTACATAAAGGATTTATAGCCTAATGCCAGGTAAACCTCAAAGAGCATTTTTCATAAAAGAGTTTTGAAATTTTTTGGGTAATAAGATAATGCTGGTTGAAGTTAGGATATTTGGGTATAAAATTATATGGTCAAACAAAAATATTTATTTTGTTAATATACCTACATAATCCTCCTACTGTATTGATCCCTTTGGTCTCAGTAGAGTCTGGTGAGTGCCATTTTCATTTCCTTTTGTCTTATCACAGAGATTTCTTTTGACTTCCCAGATGTGTTTGAGTTTTGTTCCTTCATTTCAGGTCAATATTCAAGCTTCTAAGTGATACTCTAAGTTAAGAGATTCAGTCCCAAAACAGAAACAATAATTTTGCCCTAGTTATTCAGACAACCACTTGTGGCATCACACTTTTTAACTGCACCATCATTCAGTAGTAGTTTTTCCTATGCTTCTCCAAATTGTTTGCTAGGTTAATGGTGAAACTATTTTTAACTTAGTTTAATGACTGGAAAAAGACTTGTTACATTTATAATTTATTACCAAATTTACAAGCATAATAATCTCCCTAAAATACAATGTGTAATTTTCACAGTGAAATATATATATTTTTTTGATATGGGGCTAGTCCCTTTACTTTCACTTGTGACTTTGTTAAATTAAAAGAAAACATCATCAGTTTTTAACTAAACTATGTACCTCAAAATGACTTTTTGTTTTTTCAGACTCTAGGAAAACATTGTAATGATATACAAATCATAAGATTAAAGGATAATATCAATTAATGAAATGCCAACTTTCTCATTTATATACTACTAATGAAAATATGCCTTCAATTTGCTTGACATTTTATATGTCAGTTATCTATCAATAAAGTGAGAAAAAATACAAAACATTAAATATTAAATGACATGTTAAGGATTACTCTCTTACTATCTACTTACAAAACTGATATCAAAGAAAAACTAATTAAGTGAAGCTCACACTTTAATAGATAGTCTATATTATCCACTAAAATAGATAGTGCATCACAGAATAAAAAGGCATGAATTAGGTTTTCAAGATCCTAGCCAATAGCAGGAGAATAATACTTTCTCATAAGAGGTCTTATTAAAATGTGTGTTTCTCCATAGTTAACATAGTGTATGAGATCCTGACTCCAAAAGTTTTGAATGATAGAGTAACCATGTTGAAATGCATCTGATTTATAATTACACTTGTATAATTATATACACAATTATATAATTATATAAATACACAATTATATAATTACATATTATCATATAAGGACTTCCCACTTAGCTCAGTAGTAAAGAATCTGCCTGCCAATGCAGGAGATGCAAGAGACTCTGGTTCGATCTCCAGGTTGGCAAGATCCTCTGGAGAAGGAAATGGAAACCAACTCAGGTATTTTTGCCTGGAAAATCCCATAGACAGAGGAGTCTGGTGAGCTACAGTCCATGGGGTCACAAAGCGTCAGCTATGATTGAGCACACACACACACATTATCATATAACATATATCATTTTTTCTCCATTCCATAGGTTACCTTTTAATTTTGTTGATTGCTTTTTTCTTGCTGTTGTTCTGTAGAATCGTAGATTGATTATCCTGCTCATTTGAGCTTTGTTGCCTGTGCTCTAGGTGTCATAACTAAACCATACAGCCAAAACACACGTCAAAGTGTTTTTCTCTGTGCTTTTCTCTAATAATTTTATGATGTCAGGCCTTAAATTTAACTGTTTATCCATTTTGAGTTAATTTTTTGAGTTGTATAAAGTAAGGGTCTAGTTTTATTCTTCTGCATATGAATATCCAGGTTTCCCAAAACAATTTACTGAAAAGACTGTCTTTTCTCTACTGTGTATACTTGGCTCCCTTGTCAAATATTTGTTGACTATACACCAATGGGTTTATTTCTGGGATCTCAATTCTTTTCCATTTTTCCTGTGTCTCCTTTTATGCCAGTGCCATACTGCTTTGATTGCTATAGCTTTTACTATAGCTTGAAATCAGAGAGTGTCCTTCCTCCATACATTGCATTATTTTAGTTTACTTGTTTTAATTACCAGAAAGCCTGAATTTTTTTTCAGAGGCTTATAGGGCATGATTTTTCTTTGGGCATAATAGGTGCTTGGTTTCTCTAGTTAAGGCTTAAATTGGGTATAACAATGGCAAACTACAATAGCTATTAATTTTATGTGCAAATGATAAATAAGTAGGTAACTTTTAGGAGATCATAGCTTTTTTGAATTAAAATGTTTATAAAGTTTTAAATAAAAATCAATAATATAGATGAGATTGTATGATAAACATAATGATTTGATTTGATTACCTGATAAATATAATGCTTTCTGGGATTTTTGATATGCTGACATTCTATTTTTTTTTCTTTTCTTTTTTTTATTAGTTGGAGGCTAATTACTTTACATCATTACAGTAGTTTTTGTTATACATTAAACCATACTTTCCATCTTAGCCTATTTTACTTAAAGCATAGCTCATTGAAAAAAATATCTTTGTATACTGAAGACCAGATTAAAATTATTTATCTTTGCAATAGAATATTATTCAGCATTTAAAATGGATAAAAAGTATGCTACATGAAAAACCCATATGCAAAACTGTGTATTATATAAATACATTTTTATGAACTTTATGAAAAAATAATTTTTTTTTAAAGAAATTTTTAAGAGAGACACAGCATATCCATGGTCGCCCTAGGATTAGGGTGCTTGTGGAAATGGATTGAGAACAAATACAATGGGAAGCCTTGTCATTGAAATACTTCAAGTCTGGATTGTTTTGATGTCTACACAACTCTATGAGTTGACTAGAATCATTGAATTGTACACTTAGTATGGGTGCATTTTTCTATATATAAGTTATATCTTTATAGTAAAAGTTCAAATATGTCAACTGTGTCATCTCAAAAAGTCATCAGGAAGATACACTCTGAAATCATGTGCAACAAAATTGTGATAAATCACGTTGATCCAAACATTGCATGGAAAAGAGTATTAAAATTAGGAATATGCAAAATTGCATAAGAAATTTTGGCAACATAAACATCTTTAGTTGTCAATAAATAAAAGCTGAAAAATATAGTATTTGTGTCACTAAATAAAATTAGAAAATATAGTTTTCTTAACTTATTTATTAAGAAAATAGTTTCTTACAGTTTGAAGTTTGGAAATTGAAAAATGCAAAAAAAACCTAAGAGAAATATTTGCTAAAATACTGCTATGTGTTTTGAAAATGAAAGATATTTTAAATTTCCTGAACTATGAGTACTGAGTTCATTCTTTATTGTAGAAAACACAGCTGTTAAACCACTTTCCTGAATGATCCTCAATTATGCACAGATAGGTTACTGATATTACTAAATGGACCATTCGAAAGTCAGTATAAATTAAATTCTAATTTTGTGATAAAACAATTGTAATCAAAGCTGCACTCAAGGCTAAATTATATTTTCTGAACTAAAATGTCAACTTTTAATATTTGATAAAAAGTTAAATAATAATATAATAACATGATCTGCATTTTAGCTGAAACTTTATTTAGAGTATGATATTACTATAAATCAACATAAAGATCAATGAGACAGATTATAGATTTCATAAATATTCCCATTCCTATATAGTACATGGAATTGAAACAAAAATGCAAAAGTAAATCATTGGATAAGAAGAGTCTTTGTAATAAATTTATATCTGTATGCAAACAAGTAAATGTCTATGTCTTCTTTTATACTGTATGCAAAATTTATCATGACATTGACATGAGATCTAATTATAAAGCTAAACATATGAAAATTGCAAAGTAACCTGTCAAAGAAAACCTTGAGAAGTGAGGTTAAGGGACAGTTTCCTAGAGGAAAGAGATCGTGTTAATCCCAAAATAAAATAAAATCAATTGCATTTCCTAAAAGTTAAAAACTTTAGTGTTTTCAAAAGCTCTATTGAGGAAGTAAAAAGACATTTATCAATCTGGCAGAAAATATTTGCACAAAAATTCTGATAAAATCTTGTGTATAAAATACACAAAGCAATATTACAACACAATAGTTAAAAACCCAGTTCTTCTAATTTTTATTTATATATTTATTTTTTTATTTTTCATTTTGGCTGCACTGAGTTTTTGCTGCTCAGCTTTCTTTGCTGTGTCCGGGCTTTGAGGTGAGTGGGGGCTTCTCTCATTGCAGACCACATGATCTAGGTGCTCAGGCTGCAGTGTTGAGGCTCGTGGGCTTCAGTAGTGGTGGCATATGGGCTCGGAAGTTGCAGCTCTGGGTCTCTAGAGCACAGGTTCAGTAGTTCTGGTTATCCACAGCATGTGATACCTTTCCGGACCAGGGATCAAACCCGTGTCCCCTTCATTGGCAGGCAGATTCTTAACCACAGTACCAGCAGAGGAGAGCCCCCAGTTCTTTCTAAATGAGTAACATATTAAAACAGTCATTTATAAAAGAAATATAGGTAGAAAATTAATCACATGAAAAGATGCTACAATGGCATCAGTCATTATAGAAATGCAAATTAAAACAATAATGAAATACTGTAACTCACCCATCAGCATAACTAAATTTAGAGACTGATAGCAGCAGTTGCTGTTAGGGCTGGTGAGCTCATCCATCCTGGTGGGCACCAAAAATGGCTCAGGTTCTTTGGGAAGTAGTGTGTTAGTCATTTGTAAAATTAAACATACAGCTACCATACATCTCAGCAATTCCACTTCTACGTACTCACACAAGAGAAATAAAACATATGTTTAAACAATGCTTTTTTTTTATTCAAATGCTTATAACAGTTTTTTTCAAAGCAGTCCAATTTGAAAACAATCCAAATATCCATCAGTTAGAGAACACAGAGTGTTCATACAATGAAATAGTTACAAAAATACAAAAAAAAAAAGCCCCACAAAACATTGATATCAGGACACAGCAGAGGTGAATCTCTAAAGAATTACATAAAGTGGGGAAGCCAGATGAAGCAAATGATTCTATTTCTGTGACTTCATAAAAATGCAAACAGAGGGAGTGGGAGGAGAGGAGAGAATTGAAGGCCAAAGACAAATTTCAGGGATAATAAAGATATACATACATTTTGAATTTTGCTGTGGTTATAACTCCATATTCATTTGTCAAACTCATCAAACTGTACATTTTCTTATTTCTTTACAGTGTTACAATGTAAATGTCATGAGATATACACTCATATAAGATTGTGATTTTTTAAAGGACCTTTATGTTGAGAGGCTGTTTGAATACTCTTTGATTTTAAGTATCTGTTTCTTGTCTTCACCTATCATGGAAAACCTCAGGTAATAAGATCATCCTTTGACATTAGAAACAATCTCTTGATTAGAACCTTGTTGTGAAAATAAATTACTATATGATAATTGGACTTTTACATTCTAGCCTGAATATATAAAGATTACCATAGGTAAATGGCAACTCACTCCAATATTCTGGCCTGGAAAATTCCATGGACAGAGGAGCCCAACGAGATAAGGTCCAGGGGGTTGCAAAGAGTCAGACAGAACTGAGCATATGTACACAAATTAAATGTGACTGCTATATATGCAGACTCGTGGAATCATGAACATACAGTATCAATTGGCAGTCCCATTTTAGGAGTTGAAATAAAAGACAATTCAAATAACTGCAATAAAAGTTGTTACTGCTAATATTTTCTTTATAATATCCTTCTATGTAATCAGCTCATGTGCTTGCATGTATGTTGCACTGCTCCCACTAGAATGGTTGCAACATCTTTCGTATATATGTTTAAAGGTTGTATTTTAAATCCAGATTTTTTCTTTAAAAGTTTTAGTAACTTTAATAACTTCTTTTAAAAAGGACTCAGCTGTTCAACCTACGAACAGAAAAAAATGCAAGTTTATTTGCAGAGTGCTTCATATCTAAGCTGCATTTCCTCATTGGAAGACTTTGCGGTCGGAGGCATGGTGCAGTATTTTATTTGAGATAGTCTAAACTGGAAATTCAGTCATGTGTATTAACCACCAGAACTTTTAGTATTAAAAAAAAAAAAAAAAAAAAACTCCCATTGCTACCTGAGATTTTTAAGCAGTATATATCCATTTCATGACATCGCTGTATAGGCATTTTAGCACATGAAAAACTTGAAAATTCTTTTAAAATTTGAAATCCAAATTGTCCTAACTGCAGTAGGTGGTTATATCTGTATGACTAATAGATTATACACATTTATTTTCTTGGACTACTTAACTTTCATATTCTTCAAGTTAAGCTACTCCAAGAGAGTATTTTTCTGTATTTCTAGGAGGTTATAACTCACAAAAGCTTCTTAAAAGTTTAGAGAATATATTAGTAAACAGTTCCTTAAGGCAAACCAACTAGGTATATATAAAATAAATTTAATGTATCCACTCAAAAAACTCCCCTTATAATATCTGATATATTATTTGGCGTTTAGAGGTACATCAATCATCATTTGTCAGACATTCCCATCTATTTCTTGCCCTTCTCTTGAAAACTGTTTCCCAGCATCCCCTGCTTCAGTTTTGCATGTAAATTTGGCCAACAGGGATTCCTACTGATAGCCAGAGGAACAAAAGAAAGGGACGGCCAGGAATTTTTGTCTTTTATTTTATATATCTCTGGTCTATTCTAGTGGTGGCAGCTTTTCCTCTAGAATGTCTATTCTTTATAAGACAATCTCTCTTCCCATAACCCCAGATCTCCATGGCCTTTGAAAGAATGTTATATTCTACAAGCTCACCTTACTTGTAGGTTCTGTTCACAATTCCAAAATGTAGCTGGTGGCTGCGGCTCAGGCTAATGTTTGAGGTACTTCAACACTCTGTTTGACTCTGCATCTCTTTCTTTTTTTTTTTTCTTTCTAAGTGCACCAGGTCCGAGCACTTGTCTCATGCATCCAGCCTGGGCTGGTGATCTGTTTCACCCTAGATAATAAACATGTTCTGATGCTGTTCTCTCAAAACATCCCACCCTCGCCTTCTCCCACAGACTCCAAAAGTCTGTTCTGTACATCTGTGTCTCTTTTTCTGTTTTGCATATAGGGTTATCATTACCATCTTTCTAAAATCCATATATATTTGTTAGTATACTGTATTGGTCTTTATCTTTCTGGCTTACTTCACTCTGTATAATGGGCTCCAGTTTCATCCATCTCATTAGAACTGATTCAAATGAATTCTTTTTAATGGCTGAGTAATATTCCATGGTGTATATGTACCACAGCTTCCTTATCCATTCATCTGCTGATGGGCATCTAGGTTGCTTCCATGTCCTGGCTATTATAAACAGTGCTGTGATGAACATTGGGGTGCACGTGTCTCTTTCAGATCTAGGTTCCTCGGTGTGTATGCCCAGAAGTGGGATTGCTGGGTCATATGGCAGTTCTACTTCCAGTTTTTTAAGAAATCTCCACACTGTTCCCCATAGCGGCTGTACTAGCTTGCATTCCCACCAACAGTGTAAGAGGGTTCCCTTTTCTCCACACCCTCTCCAACATTTATTGCTTGTAGACTTTTGGATAGCAGCCATCCTGACTGGCGTGTAATGGTACCTCATTGTGTTTTTGATTTGCATTTCTCTGATAATGACTGATGTTGAGCATTTTTTCATGTGTTTGTTAGCCATCTGTATGTCTTCTATGGAGAAATGTCTTTCTTTTTTTTTTTTTTCATTTATGTTTATTAGTTGGAGACTAATTACTTTACATCATTGCAGTGGTTTTTGTCATACATTGAAATGAATTAGCCATGGATTTACATGTATTCCCCATCCTGGTCCCCCCTCCCACCTCCCTCTCCACCCGATCCCTCTGGGTCTTCCCAGTGCACCAGGCTCAAGCACTTGTCTCATGCACACAACCTGGGCTGGTGATCTGTTTCACCCTAGATAATATACATGTTTCGATGCTGTTCTCTTGAAACATCCCGCCCTCGCCTTCTCCCAGAGTCCACAAGTCTGTTCTATACATCTGAGTCTCTTTTTCTGTTTTGCATATAGGGTTATCATTACCATCTTTCTAAATTCCATATATATGTGTTAGTATACTGTAATGGTCTTTATCTTTCTGGCTTACTTTGCTCTGTATAATGGGCTCCAGTTTCATCCATCTCATTAGAACTGATTCAAATGAATTCTTTTTGATGGCTGAGTAATATTCCATGGTGTATATGTACCACAGCTTCCTCATCCATTCGTCTGCTGATGGGCATCTAGGTTGCTTCCATGTCCTGGCTATTATAAACAGTGCTGCGATGAACATTGGGGTGCACGTGTCTCTTTCAGATCTGGTTTCCTCGGTGTGTATGCCCAGGAGTGGGATTGCTGGGTCATATGGCAGTTCTATTTCCAGCTTTTTAAGAAATCTCCACACTGTTTCTTTCTCAATATGAATGTCTTTCTTAATACGAATGATATGTTTCTTATATTATATTATTATACTTGTCTTTAAAATACCCAGAAAGTTTCCAGGAAATATTTCAGAAAACTGATCCTTATCATGACTTGTTGGGTTTATGTGGTTAACCAGGCTTGAGGGTTCTCTTTATTAGAGTTGCTTTCAGTGAAAAAAACAAAAAAACCAAGAATCTGTTTAATGTAGTAACACTGTAATTACATGATCTATCACCTACTGTGATTCTTTAGGGCTTCCCTGGTGGTGCTGGTCATAAAGAATCCACTTGCCAATGCAGGAGATGTGGGTTCCATCCCTGGGTCAGGAAAATCCCTCTGGAAGAGAAAATGGCAACCTGCTCCAGTATTCTTGCCGGGAAATCCCATGGACAGAGGTGCTTCATGACTGAGCATGCTTAACACGTGATCGCTTAGTGTGTGCCATTTTGACTAATCTGGAATCCCATTTTTCAGTATGAATCTGAGTGGCATTAGTAAAAGAGAAACATGATATTAAGAAGATGAAAATGAAGTGGCACCATGGCAGGACATAGTGAAATAAAACCTAGAGTGGGTACACGGCTCCATATACATTTCATAACTTACCGGTTCATATCTATGCCTGCTTCTGAATTCTAGACCTGCTGACTGATGTTAACTCAAGGATACTACCAGAAAAGCAGGCAAAAAGGCCAACAGACTAGCTCAGTGTCTTCCATGTACAGTCCCACGCTGGTAGCTGAGCAAGTCTTGCTACAAATCTGCCTCCAGTCTCCAGCTTCTTCATCTACACCATTGCTTTAAAAAGTCTGGATGGTATTTTTTTCTAATTCTCCCCACCACCAACTTCTCATTTCAGATTTTATTGTATTTATTCCCCTTTTTCCCATAACAATATAAAATATAATTTTATAAGGCCTAGTTCCTCTAATGTATGCCCTTACAATATCATTGTCTTTCTATTTCTCTTACAATTAGTTGTGGTTAGTTGTATGAGCTGACTGAAGGAAAGATTAGGAATGTCAAGCAAACACTCAATTTAATTCAAAGAATAATAACACAGACTTCCAAGGCTAGGACAAGAGATGTCATATCTGCTTTTGATGTCTCCAGAGAACTTGAAGAAAAAGTAATACTAGAGAAACAATCATTGCAAATAAAAAAAAAAAAAAGCAGCAGATTTTAAAATGCAAATCTCAAGGCAGACTTAAAAATTAGAGTTAAATCAATATTAAGTAATTACATGGGAACTAGAAGGTACATTTGATTTGAATTGTAAGTATTGTACCTCTTGTAATTCTTTGAAATTCCATTGTCAGAGGAGATAATTCCCTCTTCACTTATGTGAAAGAATATTAAATTTGCTCATACATATTGTAGTAATTACACCTGAGACTTTCCAAGCAAGAGATACTAATTTCCTCAAGTCCCCTTTCATTTCTTTGTCCCTATACCAATAATCAGAAAGGTATCCTTGTGAAGAATATTGAGTCCTATTTTAAGATGAGGCAATTTATACATCAGATAATTGCATTACCAAGCTGCCTTTCAATCTGAGAAACCTGTATAATATATATGGGGGTGGAGTTTAAGTTTGTTAGCCCAATGCCAAATTACAACACCAGAACATGTAAAATTTATAATGTTGCATGTTTCCAACATTCCAAATAGAATATGCTTGATTAATGTGGTTAATTGACTGGAAATTAGTTTATGAAGCTTGGTTCTTGGTCAGTGTCATGGGAAGTCATTATGACAGAACTAATGTAAAGGAAATAATGACATAATGCAAAGGAAAGTATAGAAAAAAGATGTGATATGGAGAGTGGAGATGAAAGACGGCAATTAGAGATGCCACCATTGAAATGAGCCCTGGATACCACTGGGAGAGATGAGATTTAGATTGAAAGAAACAGTATGGTAAAGGTAGAATGGGTAACTACTGACCATTACTGCAATAGGCAGAAGAGACCAAATGATTCTCAGTGTCGTTTGACTGATAGGAACTGTGGTGGTAGGAAACTGAATATAAAAATCCTTAAGAGCAAAATGCCCTTTAATAAAATTTGTGTCTAGAGTCTCCTAGTCCCATCACTTCATGGCAAATAGATGGGGAAACAATGGAAAGAGTGAGAGACTATTTTTTTAGGATCCAAAATCACTGCAGATGGTGTCTGCAGCCATGAAATTAGAAGATGCTTGCTCCTTGGAAGAAAAGCTATGACCAACCTAGACAGCATATTAAAAAGCAGAGACATTACTTTCCCAACAAAGATCTGTCTAGTCAAAGCTATAGTTTTTCCAGTAGTCAAGTATGGATGTGACAGTTGGGGTATAAAGAAAGCTGAGCACCGAAGAATTGATGCTTTTGAACTGTGGTGTTGGAGAAGACTCTCGAGAGTTCCTTGGAAAGATCAAACCAGTCAATCCTAAAGGAAATGAGTCCTGAATATTTATTGGAAGAACTGATTCTGAAACTCCAATACTTTGGCCACCTGATGTGAAAAACTGACTCATTGGAAAAGACCCCAATGCTGGGAAAGATTGAAGGCAGGAGGATAAGGGGATGACAGAAGATGAGATGGTTGGATGGCATCACCGATTCAATGGATGTGAGTTTGAGTAAGCTCCAGGAGTTGGTGATGGACAGGGAGGCCTGGTGTGCTGCAGTCCATGGGGTCACAAAGAGTTGGACATGACTGGGCAACTGAACTGAAGTGAACTGAGTGTTTTCTAACCAAAATGTTTTATAGCAATGTTTTATAGTTAGAATAGGAAAAAGAAGTCCAGAATGATGTCGGCTAAAAGACAAAATAGGGAAAATCCCATGAAAATAGAACAAAGGAATGTCCAAGGACCTGGAGTGAGAACCTCAGGTGAAACAAACAGCCCTCCTGGCTAGCCCAGTTTGCATAAGGTGGGCTCAGGACGAGGAGAAAAAAACATAAAAAGAGTAGCCATAATTAAACTTCTCTCTTTTCACATCTTTTGCATCAGCCCAACCTCACACCTTGAGGATGTATTTTCCTTGGCTTGCCAGATAAAACTGAGCTGTAACACTGATCTGTCTGTCGCTTCAAATTTTTGCTGTGCCAAGACAGAACCAAGGAAATTACAAACTCCCCCAAGAATAACATTCCAATGTTTGTGTTATCCTATATGCAATGACTTTGCTGAAACAAATTAATATACATCATGGGATATAATATTAAAAGAAGACAATACAGGAGCTGCTTCCTCTGTAAGAAAGATCAGAAGGACTTTGCTTTCATTAGACAAGGACAGCCATACCTTTATTGTCTTACCCCAGACTATATTGACTATTCTATTTAATACAACATAATCCACTGGAAAGGTGATTGTCTGTCACTAAAAATATGTTATTAATGATATGTGCTATATGCATGCTGGTGATTGAATATAAGAAGCAGAAGTAGAAAATAATATTTCTCTCACAGTAACTGGACTTGTTCTTTTTTTTTTAAGCTAAGAGTACTTATTGTAACAGCAATCCTGTCAATAGTTGTACAGAAAGGCTACCTCCAAAGTACATAATTAAACAGAAATAAATGCTATTACAAAAATCACATTTTTTTTCTCCAATTTTCTTCTATAACAATCACATATATACACACACCTCTCTCCAACAATTTCTACTTAAATTACATCTGCTCCCTGAAATCTCTTTTAACATTGCAGTTATGAATGATCCCCAAAACATTTTTTTAAAGAAACGATACTAGCATTTCACTAAAAGCATTAAAGGCCATGAACTGGGGGTTAAAGTAAAATAAGTGGTGCTGATATCTGACCAGATGAAATAGCCTCATAAAATAAGATTAGGAAAAGATATCTCTTATGTAGTTCATTACTCTCCACCCACTAACAGGCAGATAGAACAAGGTGGCAGGAACTTAGAAGAAGGGTTTCCTGGATATAGAGAAGCCAAACTTGAATATCTTTGGGGCACTTTCTTGGAAGCACATATAATAGAGCTAGTCCAAGGATTATCAAGCAACAACCAAAACATTGTGATTTTAGAAATATATAACTATTCCACTATTATTTTGCTCTGAAATTTAGATTTAGAGTGAATATTATAACATAAAATAAATGTAATAGTTATTAAAAACTTTTAATAATAGTTATTAAAAACAAAAATATATATAAAGCATTTTACTGACTCTAGTATTACATTATACACATCTTTAGCTACTGTAGTGGATTGAATGCTAGATGCCCCAAAGATATGCATATGTGGAACTTGTAAGTGTGAACTTACATAGAAATTTTACAGGTGTAATTCAAGAATTTGAGATGAGATCGCTCTGGATTGGGGTTGGGCTATGGTTTCCTTTCAAAGATTAATTTCATCAGCATTCATAAATGTTTGGTTTCTGTTCTCCTTCATACTAATTGGTATCTTAAATCTGTATTACCTCTTCTCCTATAGGGACATTTCTACTACTTCTTTCTTTCTTTATTTTAGTAATTTCATATTATTATAGGTCCTTTGACCAAGCTACAAAGTTATGTAGGGATACTGGTGTAACTAAATCTGTAATAAACTCTATTTGACACTCCTTCACTTCTTCAATCAGTATGAGTTTCAAGGTCAATGCATACAACACAGAACCTCAGGGACAGCAGAGTTCTTCAGTTAATTAATGACCGTGAAAGTTTTCTATTTTCTCTCTTGTACAAACCTTTCAAGTGATAAGCAACATGATTGTGGAACTTAATTGTGAGCTGTGGATTTAATGATGTGAAATAGAATATAGTTAAAGCCAAGAGGCAGAATGATATTTCTAGTTCAGATACTGTGTAACAGTGATCTAAGTAAGTAGAGAGGTAGTACTCTATCAATTTTAGTGAATGTAATTGTTTTTGACCTGTTCCTGGGAGTGGAGATAGATAGGAAACCATAATCCTTTAACATGTTTATCTTAGCCAGTCTTGAGCTTTATAGTTGAAAAATATGAACTCTTGGCTCACTACCATTCTATTAGCAATGCAATCTTTATGCTTATTTTTATACTGCTTATGTATTTGTCTAAGAGAGCTTGCAGTGACCTTATGAGAATGTGAAGTATATTGTGAGATGCTTGAGAGTATGAGTAAATTGTCACTCAGCGCTGTGTCTGTAGCAGCCCTTACAGATCTGATACATAGGAGGATGCAATCGACATGAGCTCTATGAATGATGCAAGTGAAAAGAAAAGAAAAACAAGTTAAAATGATGACCAGGCTGAGTAATATTCCATGGTGTATATGTACCAAAGCTTCCTTATCCATTCATCTGCTGATGGGCATCTATGTTGCTTCCATGTCCTGGCTATTATAAACAGTGCTGCGATGAACATTGGGGTGCATGTGTCTCTTTCAGATCTGGTTTCCATGGTGTGTATGCCCAGAAGTGGGCTTGCTGGGGCATATGGCAGTTCTATTTCCAGCTTTTTAAGAAATCTCCACACTGTTCTCCATAGTGGCTGTACTAGTTTGCATTCCCACCAACAGTGTAAGAGGGTTCCCTTTTTTCCATACCCTCTCCAGCATTTATTTAATCAGTTCTAATGAGATGGATGAAACTGGAGCCCATTATACAAAGTGAAGTAAGCCAGAAAGATAAAGACCATTACAGTATACTAACACATATATATGGATTTTAGAAAGATGGTAATGATAACCCTATATGCAAAAACAGAAAAAGAGACTCAGATGTACAGAACAGACTTTTGGACTCTGTGGGAGAAGGCGAGGGTGGGATGTTTCGAGAGAACAGCATCGAAACATGTATATTATCTAGGGTGAAACAGATCACCAGGCCAGGTTGGATGCATGAGACAAGTGCTCGGGCCTGGTGCACTGGGAAGACCCAGAGGGATCGGGTGGAGAGGGAGGTGGGAGGGGGGATCGGGATGGGGAACACATGTAAATCCATGGCTGATTCATGTCAATGAATGACAAAAACCACTACAATATTGTAAAGTAATTAGCCTCCAACTAATAAAAATAAATGAAAAAAAAAAATGATGACCAGGAAACATATCACTCTGCAAAGAAGAGATTAGTTTTTATATCATAATAAATGTTTCTTGCAGATATAATGCTTATATCAGTTTTTATGAAAGGGGATAATTACTTGACTGAAGAATGGATATAAGAACCTACATAATCTCATCATTTAGGCTTGACAGTTTTACATGAACATAGGTATGATTTAACCAACTTCTATTGTTTAATTCAAATCCTTTATGTTATTTCTCATTATTTTTGTTGACTAATGCTGTTAGGTTTTGAGTCATATATGTCAAAAGTTAAATTATGTACTAATAAGCCATCAGAATTTATTTTATCTACTTCATACACACAAAAATTTGAAGCCATATATTGTATATATCGTTAGAATTGTATCTTCTCTTTATTTACATACTACTTTTACTCTATTTATACATTTTTTGAAGTAAATTCAATTTTCTTTTGCATTAAATATTGCTCAACCAGGTTTGATTGGTGAATATTTTATTTATACTTCACATGTTTTTCATAATGTTATTAATTTTTTGATAAGCAGTTGTTGTAGGTGCTATAGGTGTAACACTTTATTCTTTTTACCATGCTTTTACAGTTTTTCTTTTAAAGATTAATTACAGGGAAGATTGTGCTTTTAAAGCAATTTTTATTTTTAAGATTGTTACATATATATATAATATAAGAAATAAAATTGTTATATAAACCATAGAGCATAGTAAAGACAAGATGTGGAAATTTCCAAGAAGGAGACTAAACCCTCTGTATTCAGGAAATAAAATGGACCAGTTCCTTGGAAGCCCACACAATATGGCTTTCACAAGTACATCACACTTTTATCTTCCAGAAGCTAACCCCTACTATAGATTTTTAATTTATTTTCTTTAATGTGCTACCTCATGTATGTCTATATATTACATTTTTAGTTTTATCTATGCTTGGACATTATGTGATGGCCAAATATTCTATGAATTTTTCCTGTAGCTTGCTCTTTTTTAAAGTTTATTAATATTTTAGAAGTTTTTCACATATATTTATAAGATTTTTGTATGACTTTCCTCATGATGTCTTTCTTCCTCTAGATTTATTGAGGTATAATTGACCGATAAACATATATTTAAGGTACAAAACTTGATGTGCATTATATACAACTTCTTACCTATGTGCTTAAAGGAGCTTCTTCTAGAAAAATCGTATCATAAATGAAATATAATTTATGAAATCATTCCTTTGGGCTTGACTTTTTCATACCATGTTTTGTTAATCTCAAATTTAGATTAAAGCACTTTTGTTACTGTTGTTTACTTACTAAGTTCTCTCTGACTCTGTGACACCATGAACAGGGAAGTACACGAGGCTTCTTTGTCCTTCACTATTTCAGAGTTTGCTCAAACTCATGTCCATTGAGTGGTGATGCTATCCAACCATCTCATCTTCTGTCACCCCCTTCTCTTCCTGCCCTCAATCTTTCCCAGCTTCAGGGGTTTTTCCAATGAGTCTGTTCTTCACATCAGGTGGCCAAAGTACTGGAGCTTCAGCTTTAGCATCAGTCCTTCCAATGAGTATTTAGGGTTGATTTCCTTTACGATTGACTGGTTTGATCTCCTTGCAGTCCAAGGAGTCTTCTCCAGAACCACAATTTGATGCAATCTTTATGCTTCTTTCTCCAGAACCACAATTTGAAAATGTTAGTTCTTCAGTTCTCAGTCATCTTTATGGTCTAAATCTCATATCCTTATATGACTGCTTGGAAAATCATAGCTTTGACTAGATGGACCTTAACAGATACTAAAAATAAAATATCTATAATTTCTCTTTACATCAAAAGCTTGTATACTAAGAAAAGTTGCTGGACCAAGGAAGTCTGAATCTATAAATGATTAAAAAGACATAAAAGTTTCTTGTTAAAGTGTTTGCATAGTATGAAATTTACAGTGTGAAGTAATTAATGAAATATGAGACACAAAGAGTATTTTAAGTTATATTCAAACAAAATTTTACTGTTTATTCAACTATAAGAAGATAATATAATAATTCAACATTAGAAATGAATAATTTGAAACATATTACAAGCTTTGAGAGGCATTTAGCTTTAATGATTAAAAAAGTATGCATTTTTTAGTTTTTACGTGTGGAAAGAAAAATTGACACTTGGGTTCTAAACTAGATATTGACCCACTCTCAAAATGAAATGAATAATTTGTCCTTGTTATTAATAGTTTAGAGAGTGACATTTTAGTACTCATTGTGAAGGTATTTGATTTTAAAATTGCTCTTCTAATATTTTTAATAAAGCAAATTCAAGTCAAAGGATTGTAGAGTAAGAATGATATTTGACATGGAAGTGTTTCTGAATTCAAAGAACATACTTGACTTAAAAAAATCTCTTAATGGATAGGCAAGGATAAATGAATCAGAAGTGTCCTTGTGACATATCTATTGTTCTTCCTCCTTGGCTATTAGTTGTTAGCCTAAAATTAGTGTGTGTGATGGGTATGGAGACAGCTGGCCAGTAAAACAGATGATGGCTCCAGCTGTGCTAAGAGGACAGGAAATTAAATGATAGTAAATGGAAATTCACTCATTTCTATGTAAAACTACTTTCAAACCAGTGGTATTATAACCTATTCTTATGTGCAACAGTAACAAGGGTGAACATACATAGTAGGCATCAGTCAAGAAACTTTGAGGCTACTCAAGCTACTGCATGTTCACACACAAAAGCAGAGACTCATAAAAGTTTCCAAAACATAAATCTAATGTGGGTAATCATATTTGGAACATATGGATGACTATCTTAATCTACTCAGGATGCCATAACAAAATACTATAAACTGGGTAGCTTATGAACAACAGAACTTTATTTCTTGTAACTGGAGACTAAGACATCCAAGATCCAGATGCTGGGAGATTCTGATGAGGCCCCTCTTCCTCGTTCACAGACTGCTTTCATTTCACTGTGTCCTCATACAGCCAAAAACACGATGGATCTGTTTAGGTTCTCTTCTGACTAGGGTGTCAATCCCAGTCATGAGGTCTCAACTCTCAGGACCTAATCCTCTCTCAAATGCCCGACCTTCAAACACCATCTCATTAGGGATGAGTTTTTCACACAGGAATTTTGGGGGGACATGAACATTCAATCTTTAACAATTCTCAAATGTAAAGTGGACAGAAAAATAAAATTTGAAATACGTTTGATGTGAGATACCATCAAGAACAAAACTGTTTTATTCTATCGAACAAAGAAACTAATGTAAATCTTACTCTTAAAAACATAGAGGGCTTATTCATATATTCTCCTATAATGAGTCATCTGGGAGAATATTTCAAGGACATTTCATTATATAGGGGATGTAATATTATTATTATTAGAGACATTTCAATGACTTTCAGATCATTAAAATCTGAAGTCTATTCCAGTATCTTAACACACAAATCCCTATACAACTTAGTCTCTAAGTAGCAACCGCTTGGACCCCATCTCTTGTCAAAGCACATGTGGTAGATTGTCTATACTAATAATTGTCCCTAGTGAGTCATGTTTCTGTGTTGTTTTCTGTATAGATTCTGGCTTTTCAACATTAGAGACATGACTTTACCTAAGGCTAGTAAACTTCTTGTGTATCAGGACTTGCTTGTTCTTATTCCTAGGGATTCTCTTGTCTCCATGTGCTAAATCATAGGTCAGCCTCTTGGAGAAAAAGAAAGAATGAACAGAGGACCCCATTGTACCAGCCATCCAAGACCACTCCTGAACACGTAAGGGAACCTAGCTGTTACCATCCGGAGTGAAAGTGTACTAATCCACTTGAAGATGTTGCAATTTGAACTGCAGAATTGTAACCAAAAAATAAATAAATAAATTGAAATGACTTTTTATGTAATATTAGGTTATCAAACATTATAAAATTGTGAAACATTTAATGAACTATTTTATTCCCTTAGATTGTTGTTGTGCTTAGTCATTCAGTTATATCTGACTCTTTGCAAACCCATAGACTGTAGTCTGCCAGCCTCCTCTGTTCATGGGATTCTCCAGGCAAGAATCCTGGGGTGGGTTGCCATGCTCTTCTCCAGGGGATCTTCCCAACCCAGGGATCAAACCCAGGATCCCACCTTGCAGGCAGATTCTTTACCATCTGAGGCATCAGGGAGGCCCATTCGCTTAGATAGATTTTGTTTTTTCTTACCTCTCTGTCATCTTTTGAAACCCAACCTAAGCATCATAGCTTTAGAAAGATTTTCTTGAATTTCCATGTTAGGTCGAATTTCCCTCTTCCATTCTCCTATGGAATACTCAGTATATAGTTGATAATTTCTTACATTGTTTAAATACATTAACAAATGGTAATGTATTTAACACATTTGTTTCTATCATTTCTGACAGGGGCTTCAAAAATGTCTCCCCTGTAGAATGCCAGTTCTTTTTTTCCATTTATTATGTTTACTTTAGCAAAGAAAAAGATGATTATGTGGATACACACGTACTGGTACCTACTAAAAGTGGTAAGGATGGTGAAAATAATTGCTATAATCTAATATGTTAAACTTATGAAGATCTCATGTTTTAGGAATATTGCAATGAAAAGAGCCAAAAAATTGCAATTTTAACACTCATTATATACAATCAAAAGTATGGTATGAGTGAATGACTAGTAGTTCACATAATTTTTTTGTGTTCTTTTTGTTATTCATACCACTGTACTCATAACACTTTTGTTTTACCCCACAGCGTGTTTTTGGTGGTCCAATATATTTCCAATTTTCCTGGCATTTTGTTAATATGAAATCATGACCCCACGGACTGACCATAGCCTACCAGGCTCCTCCGTCCATGTGATTTTCCAGGTAAGAATACTGGAGTGGGTGGCCATTTCCTTCTCCAGGAGATCTTCCCAACCCAGGGATTGAACCGGGGTCTCCTTCATTGTAGGCAGACGCTTTACTGTCTGAGCCTCCAGGGAAGTCGAAATCATAAGGATATAAGGCCAAATCTAATTTGGTAGATCCTAGGATTTTTTTTTTTTTTTTTTTTTTTTTAGAATTGGGAAATTCCAGAATTCACACAATTTAATTGATCATGCTGCAAGTAGTTTAGATTTATTAGCTAAATTTGTTTTATATGAAACAATAGCTCTGAAAAGAAAAATGAAGGAGGAAATAAAGGGAAGGGAACAGAAGAAAATCCACCAGGTCTGCTGTGGTCTTGTCAGAGAAGTGATTTTCTTATGGTTCACATAAAGTTTCTATTGTCAAGTAATTTTGAGACCGACATGCCCTAACGCATATGGCCCACTGATGTCATTAGCTTAACTTAGTTTTCCAAGTTTCTACAAGAGAATGGCTTTATTGCTTTCATCATTCTTTGGGACATTCCTTGTCAGTTCTCTGTTCACATTTTTCTCTTTCTCATTAGACAATATGATGCTAAGAGAACAGAGTTTATCATTCTTGTAATCCTGACCACTGAGTCTAAGTGAAGTGGGTAAGGGACATGTTTGTTTCTTCCTATTATTTCTGACAGGGGCTTCAAAAACATCTTCCCTGTAGAATGCCATTTATTTTTTCCCTTTCTTATGTTTACTTTAGCAAAGAAAAAGTGATTATGTGGGTACATATCTATCGGTACCTACTAAAAGAACCAGATTCCTCTGCCAAGGAAAACCTTTCATAGATTCATAAAACTGGTGAGGAGGATGCATATCTGTTCTCTCCTATCAACTTCCTAAAACTCTAGTTAACTCCCACCTCAGTAAGACATGCTTTACCATAAGATGGAATTCTAAACATTTCTAATTCATCTGTACTTAACATAGAAGGAGTTTAAACAAAATAGTATATTATTTTATCCTTAAGCACTGCAGGAATTTGACAGAAAATAATAATGCCACCCTGTAGCTATGCTGAGTGCACTGCTGAGTTGCAGTGATTGGAGTAAGTCACCCACACTAAGTGAAAACTTCTCACATTTGCTCTGCAAACAAATTACCTCCTTTAGGATAGTTTTATAAAAATAAATGCATGCATGCATATTTATGTGTGTATATATGTGTGTCTATGATATTTTATCATGATGATTATTACATTGCAAAAATCATGCCAGCTTAAAATTCAATTGCATTATTAATTCCACATACAAGAAGCAATAATGAAATTTGAAGTATAGTTTTTTCTACTATAATTTAACAAATTTTATTGATTACTGTAAAATTATAGACTTGAGTTTTGGTTTTTCTTTTGGGGGGATTTTTTTTGGAGGTTTGGTCTTGGAGAAACCCCATCAGGAGATTAGTGGGTTGATTTACCTAAATTGACTCATAAGTAGAAAGCAGTAAGAAAAGCTATTGTGGGGAATAAGTACTCCTCTTAATGTAGGAATTAAGTAATTCAAAAAAATAAAGCAAAGGAACACCCTTCTTGTAAAGTATTTGGTTCAGTTTTAGAGGAATCAGTAGGAAATTTGCATTGATATACGGAGAAAAATAAAAAAGTACAATGCTAAGAACTCCTACTCAGCCCCTTAGAATTTTTATGGGGAGAGTGGGAGGGAGAGAGAAAGAGATGTACCCACACCAGATTGTATGAAATAGAAGCTTTATCACGTCTGTGCCACCATGAGGTGGTGCCCACAACCTAAGCCCAACAGGTGAGTCATTAGAAATTTAGTTTGAAACATTTCAACAATAGGCTCTATCATGAGATAATTTCAAAGAGTGAGTAGGAAGGGGTATGGAGAAGGTAATGGCACTCCACTCCAGTATTCTTGCCTAGAAAATCCCATGGACAGAGAGGAGCCTGGCGGGCTACAGTCCATGGGGTTGCAAAGAATCAGACATGATTGAAGCAACTAACACACACACACACACACACACAGACACACACATAGAGGAAGGGGTAACACAGAATGTCCACTCTTGAGTGGGATATTCTGTTCTATTTCCCTTCATATAATGTGCAACTGAGTGATACTAGGGTTAAACAGATATTTGCAAGCGGGATCTGATGAGTCCTACCTAACACTCTTATCTGAGTAGTTCATCTTCTCATCTTGAAGATGATTTTTGCCACTTGCTGCTTCAGAGAAAAATCACATGAATAAAACTTAAAAGAGTTCCTTAGGGTCATCGGGCTTTCAGTGTTATTGGGCTCTCATACACACATATGTATATAGACAGTGGGTGTGTGTACTCTTAGTGTGAAAATAAATTGCATTTCCTGTCTTAGTTAGATTAGGCTGCTAGGCCAAAATACCCTAGAGCAGGTTACTGAAATATCACATATTTATTTATCATGGTTCTAGAGCCTAGGGAGTTTATAATCACTGTGATCTCTAACACTTTATAATTGACTGGGCAATGGTTTCCTGCTTCCTCACGCATCTAGCAATTTTTGTTGTGAAAAGGAAATTAGGGCTGATGCATCACTAAGAATCGGAATTTTGTTCCTTTGTTGGATATGTCTAGAGTAACACTTCTATTACTGCAGCATTTCCAGTCTCAAGAACAAATCTTCTGCAACAATGATATTTTGGTCTGAAAGATTTTTCATCTTAGGGGCTCTTGTGTTCATTGTAGAATGTATAACAGCATCCCAGGCGTCTATGTACCACATGCCAATACCATCCTCCAGGTCGCGGCAATCTCAAAATGTGTCCCGATTTTCCAAAACTCTCCCGGAAGACATAATTTCCCATAAGGGCTAGCTTATCTTCCTCCTAAAGTATGGTCTCTCTTGGGTCTCAGTTGAATGTTTTCCTTGAGGTCACTCCACCCTTTCTGATCAGAATTCTAACTTCTCCTAACTGTATTCATCCTCCTGAATCTCCACTCAACTCAAAGGCTGGTGGTGGCTGTTTTCAGGCAGGATTCATAGGACTGTGCTCTTGAAGCTTAATATTCAATCATGACTGGAGAAGATGTCGATGCAGATTTCCTGAACTCTTTCTTTGCAAAATTTCCTTTCTATAGGACCCTGTCCTGCAAATTCTGACTGCCTCTTCAGCTCTTCTCCTATTTCTGTCCTTTGACTAAGCAATATTACTGTTTTCTAATTAGACTGTATTAGTCTGCTCTGTGGTTTGGAAATTGACCCACGTAGAAATCTAGAACTTCCCTCACCTGTTTCCCTTCTTTCCAGAACCATATTCTTGTATTGAAAGTTGGGCTGTGTTAGGACGTGGCCACTGTGATCTCTGGTTTTTATAGTTGCTCACAGCAGAAGGCTGTGACATACTACTTCATCATCGTTGGAAAGAGAACTACATATAACTTTCAAATAAAGCATTCTTTAATGGAAAACAGAAAATATTATGCAGCTGCAATTTTTTTTTACTCTTTTGTAATCTATAATGCACTTTCTCCAGTCAAATTCCATACTTAAAAATAAACCAAAGAGCCCTAATCAAAACCCAACATCCCATTTTAAAATGTTTCCAGATTAGTTTTTTATTCAGTGAACTAAGACAATTCATTTCTTAAAAATAGCAAACCAGTATTTATAGGCAAAAATAGCAAACCAGTATTAAAATTTATTAATTACTCTCTAGTTTACAGAGTTCTTATATATGTATTACTCTACTAAGTTTTTATAGTCATGTCAGTTGAATGACAATTGTGAGTAAGTATGTGATCATGGTCACATTCTTCTCACTCACTATAATTCATATAGTAAAGGAGGAAATTAAAACCTAAAATGCTATATTATTGTTTACATAAGGGCTAAATTTTATTCCCGATTCTTCTCAATAAATGTATGTGGCTCTTCGTATTAATCATGAATTGTAATCATAGTCTTTCTACAATCTAAGCTGCTATAATAGTATATCCCTCATAATCTGTATCAGAGCAGAAGTGTTTTAACAAATATTTTGATTAATTGGAGACATGCAAGATTGGTTCAAATGGTGAAAAGAAATTGACCCCCACATTGGATTATTCCCACATCTCATCCAAACATACTCCATATCCCTTTAAATATCACACATTTATTTCTCATGGCTCTAGAGCCTAGGGTGTTTCTATTGACACTTTATAATTGACTGGGCCATAAACATCGTCTTCGTTCCTAGAGTGGTATAAATATCATCAGTTAAAAACTCAGAGAGATAGAGAAATATTAGAGGGGTTTCTGGAGGTTTTCTTGTTTCTTTTTTTCACACAGGAGTTAAATGAAATGAAACCTCTTTAGAGTACATCAGAATGAAATCTCACTTCATTCTTAACAAGCCATGGTGACTATCTACAGTGCATGAAAGATGAAGGAATGTGCAATTTATGATTGCCTGCTATTTGGCAGACAGTGTACTAAATGTCTCCTATACATTAATTCACTTCACCATAGGTCAGAGAAGGCACTTTTACAAGGGATGAACAAGCTTTCAGCTGCTCTGTGTAATACATTACATCTTTGCATTTATTTAATCGAAATTATCATATTGTGTAAATAAATGAGGGTTATCATGAAAATTAAATGTTATGTTGTAACTAATTCATTTTGAAATAATTTAACAGTCATTGGATTTTACACTAATTGCTTTATGAGATTAATGAATTTACATAGTTATTTGAGTCTCATTACTTGGCAGAGTAGAGGAAAAAAAGCTAATAAACTGGTCCAAGAACTTCATTTGGCAAGAAGCAAAGTGGAAAATAAACCTCTGCTTTAAAGCAGCAGCAGTTTTACTTTGTATGGTAGAAGAACTGATCTTAAAATCCATTTCTCCTGTTTCAATACTGTGAGGAAGATCCAGACTGGAATGAGAAAAATGCATGTATAGGAAATATATTTACTCATATCAGTATAAATCAGTATTAAATAGACTAGTTTATATCTGGGATACAAGTTCCAGGCAGAGAAAAGAATTCTAAGAAACTTTAGGCAAGTTTATTCCAAGCTATGAATGCTGAAGGCCAGTAATGACAGAGGAGGACAGTGGTTGAACTTAGGATACATTTTGAAAGTACTACGATTTTGCAGATGTATAGGTCACTCTGTTCAGTAGAAGGACTTCTATAAGGGTTCAAGCAAAAGGTAGTGAAACTACCTAATGGAGGACATGGTCCAGTCACATCAGGAAAGTCTTTTACCCCTGAAGAGGAAAGGAGAGGGGTTAGGTGGTAGGCAAAATTCAAAGAGCTATGAAAAGCAGGCCATGTAAGCTAAGCTTTGGCCTTCAATGGAAGAATAAAGCCCATGTGTGGTGAACTGAGAAAGTGGAGCTGACAGAATAACCGCTTTCCAGAATAATCCCCTCTTCCTATTCTGCTCAGAATCTCCTGTTGCTGCTCTCCAATGGGCTGCCCCAAATGGAAGTTAAAGAAAGTGAGATGATTATGGGGCAGAGCCTGCCAAGGCAAAGGGGCTGCTGATGAAGAAAGAAGAGTACATGAAAAATGTACATGGATGATATTTATCCACCTATGTAGTAGGGTTCTTTTGCTTTTGGAACAAATTACCACAAGTGCAGGAAGTGCAGGAGCTTAAATGATACAAATTTCTCATGAAGTCCTGGAGGTCAGAAGTCTAAATGGCTTTCACCCTGCTAAAATAAAAATGTCTGCATGGTTGCCTTCCTTTTGCAGAAAGAATCTGATTTCTTGCCTTTTCTAGCTTCTCGCTGTACGTGCTTAGTTGCTCAGTCAGATACCACTATTTGTTGGCTCACGGCTCCTCCATGGTCAAAGCCAACATCATAGTGTCTTCAAATCTCTCCCTCTGAATCTGACTTGTGCTTCCATCACACCACCTTCCCTGACTCTGATTCTCCTGTCCCTCTTTCCCTTTTGAGAACTCACATGGTTTCATTGGACCCACCTGGATAATCCAGTATGATGCTGCCATCTCAAAATCCTTACTTTAAAAGTATCTTTTGACATATGTGACATACTTGCAGGTTCTAGGAGTTAAGATTTAGGGGGGATTGTTCTGCTTATCAAACTACACTTGAAAGTATAGAAACATGCTTCTGTAACAGATGACAAAGGAAAAAGTAGTGTACTTTAGAGTCAAAGAAATCTATAATTCTCATTCTAAAATATATTTGGTTTATAATTTGGCAACAAATTATCTTACTTTTTAACTTTATGACTATTGTTATTATCTTTGTGTATAGTAAGCAAGGATAATAACAACAATAATGATAGTTACAATGATAATCATAAATATTAATAATTTATTTCAGGCAACATGGCAACATAAAATCTTCAAATATATTCTTGTGCAGACAAGATACAAATACAATATGTGTGTATGCAATCACACATATAACCTTCAAAAATTCATGCTTTGTCTATCCATGTTTGTGCTTTTTCTGTATAAATCTTAACAGAAATTTTGAAGAATATTAATATAATTATGAATATCACTATTATTATTTCTTTTGCTTATACATAACAGTTTGCTAATATATACACACATTTAACTTTTGTACTTTTATTTAGATTGTATACTTTAAACTCATATTATTACTATACTCTTTATACATGCAATGTGTACAAAACTACTGATATTAAGCAGAAATAATTTCCTTACTGACAAGACATGTACATTGAAACTTTATTGTCAAAATCATCAGTTATTATTGCCCCCCTAGACAAATCTTATATATATATATATATATATATATATATATACACATGTATATATATATATATGCATGCACACATATTTTATATTTATATATGTAATTTTATATACACATACATACATACACAACTGCCATTCTATTCAGGAAAAAATTAAAAATAAAAAGTTCTTACAAACTAGAAAACCCTCTCCTCAAAAGTAGAAAAGAAAGAAACCATTTTTATTGTTGAATAAGCCCTAAGTTAGACAGTTATGTGAATCACAGGCAATCTGCTAATGAGATTGCAAAGACCGAATGAAATACCACTCTCATCACAAGCAGATACAATCCTTTACATTCATGTCCTCAAGGTAAATGATAACATGTTCTCATATAAAATGACTTGACAACACCATTTGCTATATATAGTTCATCTGAATTTCACCTGATAATAGGATGGCCATCTGTGCTAGTTAATTGCCTTTATCTAAAAATAACCAAAAAAAAAAAAAAAAAAAAAAGAAAAAGAAAAACTTCACTGGTCTTCAGGACAAGTGGAGAGTTCCAATAAGAGGATATTATCTGTCTTATTTTTTTTTCATTTATTTTTATTAGTTGGAGGCTAATTACTTTACAATATTGTAGTGGTTTTTGTCATACATTGACATGAATCAGCCATGGATTTACATGTATTCCCCATCCCGATCTTTAATGTTATCATTTCCAAGAGAAGGCTCTTGAGTTGTAAAAACTAGTAAGGTGTTTGCTCAGCTTTGAAAAAGTATTAAAATTTTACTTACATATTAAAGAAGCAGAAAAAGAATTTACACTTGCAAATTTTCTCAAGGAAATTCTCCAAGAAAAGGAACAAAGGGAAAAGTTCTCTTTTTTAGCACTAGGGAATATTTAATGTTTTAAATTGATTTTTACAATATTAGTGTTAAAGTAGTGAATTGATGTTTCTTAGGATGCTTTGTTAGTCTAGTAGTATTAAAAGTTAGATTCCATAGCACACCAAGCATATGCGCCATGTGTTCAGTTGTGTTTGACACTTTGCAACCTCATGGACTGTAGCCCAGCAGGTTCTTCTGTTTATGGGATTTCCCAGACAAGAATAATGGAGTGGGTTGCCATTTCACAGGCTATATTTTGTGTGTGTGTGTGTGTGTGTGTGTGTGTATGTGAGTTTGTTGCTTTCACCAATATTCCTTTCTTTGATCACTATGATTCAGGATTTAGCAGCCTTGAAAGAGTACATGAAGCCAGACCTAACTATAGGAATGAGAATAGCCCCTATTAAGCTTTGGGACAGGTTCACACATATATTTTTATATGTGTGTGTATTTGTGTATGAATGTGAAGTATATAGGATATAGAAGAGAGAGAGGCAGGGGTCACAGGGAGACAGAGACAGACAGACAGAAGACCTCATAACTGTGACAGAGTTTTGAGAAAGAGCAATAAACAAAGGCTGAGTCTGTCAGAATGGGTTTGTGCTTTAAGAACAGGAAACCAACCAGTTGACTGAGATCCTCAGGAAGTCAGTCACTTAACTAGTGTTATAGAAATGTGATGGACAGAGTGTCCCAGCACTGTTGAGAAGCTAAACATGGACTGTAATTTTTTTGTCATCTGTCAACAATAAAGATTGTGCTTTAAGACTGAGCTTGGTAACAAGAGGATCCTGAAATGAAAGGAAAAGTGGTTATACTGACCACAGTGATCCACAAGGCTAGAGTCAGCAGTGAGGTGATGCTATGACCTATGTCACCTGTGTATTTACCCATATAACCAAACAATCAAGAATGGTGAACAGAATTCAATGATGGTTAAGAAAAATCACATCCTTTGCAGTTTTCAGAGCTGACTCTGTTCTCCAGCTTAGATCTCATCTACTGAAAGGGAAACCAAGTCTTCATAATTGAAAGCTATGAGTCTCCATATATAATAAATAGCCCTACATTCTTACCCCCAAACGATATTTGATTATTTTTATCTAAATGTCACATTAAAGATAGTTTCAAAGTATACAGAATCTGAAGTGACAATGACTGTATAGCAATTAGGACAAAAAATAACCATGACTCCCCTTTCAGTCTGGTAGTATACTGATGCTAGATGATAAATAGTGTCCTCATTGAAGTCAGTCTCATTAAAATGCATAAAAGTACATGTGAAAGAAAAATATCACTGTTACTGATAGCAAACATAAATAATCAAAATATCATCAGTAATATAGCAGCTTCATATATTGTGGTGGTTTCATACAATATATCATTTTATAACTAATACAAATAATAAGATACAGTTATAATCACATTTATGAAATACTTAAAAACATTTGGTTTTTGAGAAAGAAAAATTCTGCTGTGCATAATCATAGGAAAACTGGCAATTGTAAAACTCAAAATATTGTTCAGATTCTTCAGTGATTATTATTTTATATTTAGCTTATCTATAATTTTCTAATTAAAGAGACAAAAATTTAAAATAAAGATGTGATATTAAAAAAGCAAAGGTACATACATGAAGTTTGAATATATTGTGAACTTTATACTTCTAGTCATGGGAATGCACAATAATGGGAATCTAATAATGTTAGAGACAGGGAAATTTGAAAATAGATAAGGAAGATTATAAAAATAGTCATTCATAAGTTGACTTCTAAAGTTCATCATGCCTGTATGTGTGCTAAGTCACTTAAGTCATATATGACTCTTTGCAACCCTATGGACTGCATTCCACCAGGGTCCTCTGTCCATGAGATTACTCTAAGTATCTTTAAAAATTCTCCCCAAGTCTTAAAATGTTCACACACACACATACACACAATCTACTGAAACTACTAGACATATTTAACAAAGTTACAGGGAACAGAATCAACATGCACAAATCAGTTGTGTTTCTATTTACTAACAATGAATATTCAAAAAGGAAATTCTAAAAAACAATTCCAATTGTAATAGCATCAAAAGAAATAAAATAATTAAGAATAAACTTAACCAAAGGAAGAAAATATATTTTTTAAGCTACAAAGTTTTGCTAACAGAAAATTTAAAAGACACAAACAAGTGGAAGGACATCATGTGATCTTAGATTGAAAGATTTAATATTGTTATGATATCATTCTACTCAAAGCAATGTATAGATAATGCAACTACAATTAATAGTTCAATGGTGGATGTTTTTCGATGAATAGAAAACTCTATCTTAAGGGACTTCAAGTAGCCAAAATGGTCAATAAAATGAATAAATGAGTGAATAAATAAAATAATCTCAAACTTTCTGATTTCAAAATATATTACAGAGATATTATGATAAAAAGAGTGAAACTATCATAAAGACAGGAACAAGACCAATAAAACAGAATAGAGAGCTTAAAAATAAACTCTTGCATATATGGTTTAATGTTATAGGGTTGCCAAGACTGTGAACATGGGTTTCAGTAACAATGGTTTCTTGGATATGGCACCAAAAGCACATATAACAAAAGTAAAAACAGATGAATTGGATTATGTAAAAATTATAAACTTCTGTGCATCAAAAAATACAACAATAAATATAATAAAAATGCAGCATGTGTAACTGGAGAAAAACTTTGGAAAGCATATATTTGATAAGAGATTAATATCAAGAATACACAGAGAATTTCTACTACTCAACAATAAAATAATAATGATAATAACCTGATTAAAGTTTAGGTGATTACACATAGGTCAAAGGAGAGATCTCAAGAAAATGTTTTAAATATTTTGAATTATGTGAAAATAAAAACACAACTTATTATGATATGTAAAATGCATGAAAGGAAGTACTTAAAAGGAAATGTATAAATATAATTTATAATATATGCATTGCATTGGGCTTCCCTGGTAGCTCAGACAGTAATGAATCTGTCTGCAATTCAAGAGACCCAGGTTTGATCTCTTGGTCAGGAAGA
Source organism: Odocoileus virginianus (assembly GCF_023699985.2). NCBI lineage: Eukaryota > Metazoa > Chordata > Mammalia > Artiodactyla > Cervidae > Odocoileus > Odocoileus virginianus. The sequence continues at coordinate 61,620,822 of NC_069684.1, forward strand.
TCCCCTGAAATGGATACCAATTCAGTATTCCTGCCTGGAGAATTCTACCGACAGAGGAGCCTGGTGGGGTACAGTCCATGGGGTCTGAAGAGTGGGACTGGACTGAGTAATTAACACACTTAAAATTATGCATTGAGTGATATAGTAGAATAGAAGAAAAATCTAAAATTAGTAATTTAAATTTTCAACTTAGGAACAAAAAAAGAATTAAAAATTAATTTTAAAGTGAGCAGAAGAAAATAAGAAGTTTAGCAGAAACCAATGAAATTTAAAACAAGAAATCAAAAAAGAAGATTAATGAAATCAAACGCTGGTTCTTTGTAAATATCAGTCAAGTATGTAAATATCAGTAAATATCTATGTAAATATCAGTCAAATAAGAACAGAAGAAGAGAAAGGATACAAATTACTAATATAAAAATGAAAGAAGGAACAGCACAACAGATTTTATGGACATTAAAAATATAATAGAATATAATGAACTTTTCTATGCCCACTGATTTGATAACCTAGATGAAACAGACCAATTCCTAGAAAGAAACAATTTGCAAAAATTCACACTGGAAGATATATACAATCTAAATAGGCCAATATCTATTAAGAAATTTATCTATCAAAATAGAAAGAACTAGTTCCTATTGTATTTACTGGTGAATTCTACAAAACTTTTAAAGAAGTGAGTATACCATTTCCCTACTAAATTTTTCATAGGATACAAACAGAAGGACTCATTCTATGAGGCCAGCATTATCCTAATACCAAAATGAGATGAAATATTGCAGTAAAAGAAAACTACAGGCCAATGTTTCTAGTGAATTAGATGCAAAAATCCTCAACAAACTATTGAGAAGTTGAATTCAACAAAATATGAAAGGAATTATACTCCACAACCAAGTGAGATTTATCCCCAAATTCCAAGGCTGATTCAGTGTTCAAAATCAATTAAGGCAATCCATCATGTCAACAGACAAAAGAAGATGAACCACTTGATCTTATCAATAGAGGTAGAAATATTCTTTGAAAAAATCCAGTGCCCATTCCTAATAAAAGCTCACAGTAAACTAGCAATGAGGGGGTGTCCTCACTTTGATAAAGAATATCTTGAAAGAACTTACAGCTAATTTCATTATGAGTAGCTTAAGCTTTTCTTTTTCCCTCTAAGATCACATACAATATTTTTTTATAAGATCAAATAATTTCTTTTCAATATTTTGTATTCAACTTCATCTAATGCAAAAAGAAAAGAAAAGGAAAAGTGTGTCAATTAGGAAAGAAGAAATAATATTTTTGTTTGCAGATGACATGATTGTACATGTACAAAATTTGAAAAAAAAATCTAAAACAAAAAATTTCCTGAAACTGATCTTGTTTTCAAGAGCAGCAGCATCATCCCCATGTACCATATACAACAATCAAATGTTTCCAAATCCTTGCCAACATGTGTCATTTTCTGTTTCCTTAAGAGTAGACATCCTACCTACATATAAAATTACTGTATGCTTCAGCAATTCCACCTGTAGGTATATGCCCATAAAAATTGAAATCAGAGCCTGAAGGTTATATTTGGACAACTATTTTCATAGAAATAATTTTCAAATAGCCAAAATGTGAAACCAATTGAGGTGTCCATCTGATGAATGAATAAACAAAATGTGGTGAATATAAAATTATTATTATTATTTTTGCCTTAAAAAGAAAAAAAAAAATTCTGACACATACTACAACGTGGATGACCCTCAAGGACATTATACCAAGTGAAAGAAGCCAGTCACCAAAAGAAAAATATTATATGATTCCAAATATCTGAGGAACATAAGTAGTCAAACTTATAGGGACAGAAAATATAAGGATGGTTGCCAGAGATTATGAGGAAGGGAGGATGAAGAGATGCTTAATGGGCATAAGGTTTCAGTTTTGGAAGCCAAAAAAAAGTTCTGGAGATTGGATGTGCAGAAGTCAATGAGTGTGAATACACTTATGAACCGCACACTTAAAATAGTTGAGATTGTAAATTTTATAAGTACACTTTGTGTGTACATATGTGCTCAGTTGTGTCTGACTCTTTGTGACCCCATGGACCTGCCAGGCTCCTCTGTCCATGGAATTTTCCAGGCAAGAATACTGGAATGTATTGCTATTTCCTCCTCCAGGGGATCTTCCCAACTCAGGGATCAAAACTGTGTCTCTTGCATCTCCTGCACTGACAGACAGATTTTTTATCAACTGCACCACTGAGAAGCCTTACCACTATTAAAAATCATTTTTAAAATATTTTTAAAAATCTTCCCAATGATTCACACAAAAATTCCTCTGTAAGACTCATAGGACCTGGATAAAGTTTTTCCTCTCAATTTGATTTTAGTGGTAAAATAATTTGAAATTATCATTATAAAAATGTATTTTTACTAGTAAAATATGCCTTGTGAAGTAGATTTGATATCCCTTTATATTGTTGGTCTACGTAACCTCTATAAATCTTTTCTCATAAATATTTTTTAATTTGTCCTATAAGCAGAAAACTTTAATTCATCATTTATAGCTTAGATGAAGCATTTAAAAACTTGATGGAAACTTGGAAATTTTGTTTTTAATTGAATATATCATTTTCATCAAAAACACATTTCCTGTAAAGATGTATTGAATTCTCCTACTCTTATAACTACACAGTGTGGCTCTTTCACCCAGGCAGGAAGCTAGAGCTTTGTGCAGTCACAGGCTCTAAATTAACAGTTAATCGCCCAAGAGTTTATGTAAGAGAGTAACATCAATGCAGGCTAGAAAAATGTATTCAACACTTAGACTGAAGTGATAAGGAATACACTGCAAAAATGAATCTTCAATACTGGCAATACAGATGATTGTGCAAAAGATTTGCTAGATTTACCAGTCCTGAAATATGTTTACCTATGTGTGTGGTGTAGCTGGTTGACAGTAGCTTTATTAAGTTGTGCCCATAGCAAAAAAAAAAAAAAAACAAAAAAAAAAAAACAAAAAAAGTAATGGCATTTATGTTACATTATGGTTTCAATATTCAAGACATAGTGCCTCATCTGTGTTAGTACACGGGTGAAGAGTTTGCAAGATCACTTAATGAAACTATACCCACTAGTTCAATAAAATTCAACTTTGTCCTTCTCAATATAAAAGTAAAATATTGCCAAAAATGGCCCAGGAATGTTGATGTTCCCTCTCTTCTGCATTTGCAGAAATGTATTTGGTACAGGGAAAATAAAAGGCATTAAAGTTTTTCCTACTTCTCTAATTTCTTAGGATTTCAATATTTTGCTGTTCAGTTGCTCATTCATGTCCAACTCTTTGGGACCCCTTGAATGAAGCATGTCAGGCTTCCCTGTCCTTCACCATCTCCCAGAGCTTGCTCAAGCTCATGTCCATTGAGTCGGTGATGCCATTCAACATCTCATCCTCTGTTGTCCCTGTCTCTTCTTGCCTTCAATCTTTCCCAGCATCAAGGTCTTTTCCAGTGAGTCAGTTCTTCGCATCAGGTGCCCAAAGTATCAGAGCTTCAGCTTCAGCATGTCTTTCCAATGTATATTCAGGGTTGATTTCCTTTAGGATTGACTGGTTCAATCTTCCAGTCCGAGGGACTCTCAAGAGTCTTCTCCAACATCACAGTTCAAAAGCATCAGCTCTTCCATGCACAGCCTTCTTTATGGTCCAACTCTCCTAAATATTAAGTTTTAAACTGGATAATACACTAGAATAATTAAATAAAAAAATATGAAGCCAGTTTGCATTTGCTCTTTGTTCTCTCTCTCTCTCTCTCTTTTTTTCCCCTAATTGTGGATAATTCCTTGTTTTCCTTTTTTGAATAATTTGATTGTCATTATATTCCATTCCAGATGGCTCAGTGGTAAAGAATCCGCCTTCAGTGCAAGAAATGTGGGTTGGATCTCTCGGTTGGGAAGATCTCCTGGAAGAGAAAATGGCAACCTACTCCAGTATTCTTGCCTGAAAATCCGCATGGACAGAGGAGCCTAGTGGACTATAGTCTATGGGGTAGCAGAGAGTTGGACATGACTGAGTAACTGAGCATACATCCAAATATGTGTTTGTGTTCTTCTATTTTTAGGATGTATTTAGACACTGAAATTCTTATATTTCTCTTTGGAATGCTGAGAATGGTATACTTAATTATTACCTTTTTCTAATCATTCCACAAATTGCTAAGATATCCTGTGACAACATGATTTTGGAGTATGCATCCATTAGCACATCATCCAATGCCAATGACTGAAGCTATACCCTATGACTTAAAGAGTACATGAAGATGAAATAGTTAATATCAATGTCTGTTAAACAGAAAGCAAAAATCTAGTCCAGCTTCTCCAATCATCATCTCCTAGAAAATCCCATATTTGTTATAAAGAGATATGGGCTAATAACTTTATGGGAGAGGCAAAAGCTACAAGAATTCAACAAAAAAATGTTAGTATTTAAAAAAAAGGCAGAAAAGAGACAAATTTAAATTTTGTCAAAATTTATTTTAAGCATGCTTTGAAATTTGGCATGATTCTACAGTTATGGGGCAGTGGTATATTGCTTTCTGTTAACAGTTCTTACTTGAAATATGTCTAGACTACCATCTGTTCTTATCTCATGAATACCGTCGGAATTCATGGAAATCACAGCTAAAGGGGAGTCATGAGGTGGGATGAGGAAGGGAAGATGCCCAGAAATAGTAACTCTACTTAGCTCTAAGTGTTGCTTGATTGTATTCTTAACCCCAGACCTGGCAGCATTGCTACAGAGAAAACTCTTGTAAATTGGTTTTCCAGGCAAAGAAGAAACAAAGGTATGCATCCAAGTGATATTATGTAATTTCTACTCTAGGACAAATGTCAGCTCCTTTTTATCTTGTTTTTTCTCCATGGGTATAACATTTAATGTCATCTCTATTAAAGAAGATATGTTTTACCAGATTTCCATGTTAACTGCTAACTTGCATTAACTTTTAATTTCTGTGTTTTTAAGCAATGTGTGAAAATTTGTCTCAAGTTAACAGTGTTTTGAGTCACTTCAAATTACTCAAAGATCTTTCTGAACAAGTACAGATGTTGCCAAACTGCCTATGCTCAAGGTCAGGGAATTTCCATTTGAAAGGCTCTAATGGTCACTAAAAACTGCCTTGTGACAGGAACCATATGTGTTGGCTGTCTAGAAGCAAAGATGGAGAATGCCTGGCTATTTCTGTAATCCTTTGGCTCCTTATAGTACTCAAAAACTCACATCCTCATAACCTTGGACTCCAGGGCCCTGGGGGACCGAGTGCCTGGCTTTTGACATGATGAATTACACATCTCAAGGTTGCAAATTGTTCAGTGAGTTACTTCAAGGAGTCACATTTTTTAGAATGCTTGTATTCACAGCATAGATAAGGGTGTCTACACTGAAATGTTTATAAAAGTAAATATTTTTAGTAATGGATATTGTTGAAATATATATGTCATCAAGAAAGCTCTCTAAAATTAAGCAGCTAAATAAAAGCAATACAAAAAAATCCAAAGTATTTAAAGTTTATAAATAAGAATTGACTTAAGGTCACAACATTCCATTATTTATTAAAACTTCCATGTTCCTAGTTTGTATGTGCATATGTATATATCTGTTTATATAAAATTTGTAATATGAAATGCAATTTTCTGTTGTCTTGTTTTGGTTGCCTTTCTTTGAAGCATGAATATAAAGTTTAATCCTTACAGAAAGAATGAGTTAAACTTAACTTTGTAATACCTTTTGTTTAATACAAAGAACTATATTAAACTATTGGGTTTAAAAAAGTATTCCTGCACTCAAACATTTATTTTTCCTCCTCTGAATAGTACTTTTGTGAGATGTATTCATAGATATGCTGTGTTTACATTGTTAACAACCCTTGAATTTTAACTTATTCATCATCATAGGCTAAATATGAAAGTTGAAGTTTAGAAAATGAAGTGATATGCCCAAGGTTATTCATGTAGTAAGTGGCAGTGTTTTCTATCCAAGCTTCATGACTATCTTCATTCTCATCATTTCATGAATTAGATTGGTGTGTGTGTATATATATATATATATATATATATATATATAGGCACAATTAGAGGATAAATATCTCCTTACTACTAAGTCAAGGACAAGAAAATGCTTATATAAAAATCAATGGATAGGTCTGAGAGGTAGATGTAACTTAATATTTCTTTTTGCTAATTAAAGTAATATATAGGACACTGGAACTGAACACTCAATAGAGCTAATTCTAACTTAGCTTTAATATTTGGAAGATGAGGGAACACTTGTGACTTTTTTGTTCAAGTAACTATAACTGATAGTACATTTGTTCTCACTGATTGACATGTTTTATCCTTGACAGTTGAAAAACTTAAGGATAAATTCAATCATTGATTAACTGTCATCTCAGCTCCCTGTCCCATGAAAGACTGAATTATGTTTGCCTTTCAAATGAGTTAATGTTAGCCAAAGGAATCACATAATAAAAAGGCTTTTAATGAATACACTGAAAGAAAAAGCATTAATAATGAATTATATTGATCCAGATGTTCAAGCTAAATTTAGAAAAGGCAGAGGAACCAGAAATCAAATTGCCAACATCTGTTGGATCATCGGAAAAGCAAGAGAATTCCAGAAAAATAACTATTTCTGATTTATTGACTATGCCAAAGCCTTTGACTGTGTAGATCACAACAAATTGTGGAAAATTCTGAAAGAGATGGGAATACCAGACCACCTGACCTGCCCCCTGAGAAATCTGTTTGCAGGTCAAGAAGCAACAGTTAGAACTGGGCATGGAACAACAGACTGGTTCCAAATTGGGAAAGGAGTGTGTCAAGCCTGTATATTGTCACCCTGCTTATTTAACTTATATGCAGAGTACATCATGAGAAACGGCTGGGCTGGAGGAAGCACAAGCTGCAATCAAGATTGCTGGGAGAATTATCAACAACCTCAGATATGCAGATGACACCACCTTTATGGTATTTCTAGAAAGTGAAGAAGAACTAAAGCGTCTCTTGATGAAAGTGAAAGAGGAAAGTGAAAAAACTCAACATTCAGAAAACTAAAACCATGGCATCTGATCCCATCACTTCATGGCAAATGGAAGTGGAAACAGTGAGAGACTTTATTTTGGGGGGCATCACAGTCACTGCAGATGGTGACTGTAGCCATGAAATTAAAAGAGGCTTTTTCCTTGGAAGAAAAAATATAACCAACCTAGACAGCTTATTAAAAAGCAGAGACATTACTTTGCCAACAAAGGTCTGTCTAGTCAAAGCTATCATTTTTCCAGTAGTCATGTATAGATGTGAGAGTTGGACTCTAAAGAAATCTGAGTTGATGCTTTTGAACTTCGATGTTGGAGAATACTCTTCAGAGTCCCTTGGACTGCAAGGAGATTCAACCAATCAATCCTAAAGGAAATCAGTCCTAAATATTCCTTGGAAGGACTGATGCTTAAGCTGAAACTCCAATACTTTGGTCACCTGATGCAAAGAACTGACTCTTTGAAAAAGACTCTGATCCTGGGAACGATTGAAGGCAGGAGGAGAAGGGGATGACAGAGGATGAGATGGTTGGATGGATTCACTGACTCAATGGACATGAGTTTGCATAAGCTCTGGGAGTTGATGATGGACAGGGAAGCCTGGCTTGCTGCAGTCCTTGGAGTCACAAAGAATTGGACATGATAGAGTGATTGAACTGAACTGAATCAAAATGAGAAGAAAAAAAAATAATGTAATCATCACAAGTGAACAAGCAACTTCAAGAAGACAAATAATTTATTTAGGTTCATAGAAATTCAATGCTACCCTGGTAAATGACATTGTAATTCTTACCATCTGAGATGTCAGGGAAGACCATGTACATATAAGCCCATATACATCTATATACCTGTAGATATATAGATTTATTATAAGGATTGGTTTTATGCAGTTGTGGGAAACAACTGATCAGCTTATATAAAACTATCTCTTTTGCATTTGATGTTGGGCCTGAGTCAGCAGGGTAGATAGTGAGATAATGGGGGAAGAAAAGACTGATGTGGGCTAAAAAACTAGAAACTCATGAAAATGAGCTAGGACACATTTTGTTTACTCACTGCCTCCAAGTCTCCAATTTCAAAGATGTGCGACCTACAGGAGAACCTCTTGTCAAGAAACTAAGCATACATCTGTCCCCAGAGTGGAAGAAGACTGAAAAACTTCCAGCAGGAGCTAGAGGCAGAGACGGTCTGGCTGTTGCCCATGTCAGGAAGAAAACCCAGAAAATGCAGGGAAAACAACCTTGAACTTCTATAGTAGAAGACCTGGCACTGAACTTCTTGGTGTAAAAAGAATGTTTCTGATGCTTTGAAGCCCCATTTTAATTATGCAAACCATCCCTGTGGCCGCTACTAACCCAAGGATAGAATTTTAGGGAATTTAAGTCCATATAGCATAGCTTTCCTGATGGCTTAGCAGGTAAAAGAATACACCCACAATACACAAGACCCAGGAGATGCAGGTTTAATCCCTGGGTTGGGAAGATCCCCTGGAGGAGGAAATGGTAACACATTCTGATCATAGCCAAATTATTACAATGCAAATCCATGACTGTTCTAAGTTATGCCAGTCTGAGCTTTAGGCAAATAATAATTTGCCATATAACCTTATATATTTTAAATACACTTTCTCAAATGCAGATTAAAGAGAAATATGCAATTTGATATTGTGATTATTTATTAAAAAACCGTGTACACATCAACTAGCATAGTACAACAAAAGTAAGGATAACTGAAAGTCAAGGACAGGAGTATCCAGAGGTATGACATAATGCAATATTGGAAGTCACAGTTTCAAAGGTGTTGTCTCCCTTTATTTTTGAGTAATTAATTCATCTGTTATTCCTCTATTCTTACTTTATAAATATTTTCTACTTCTTTATTTTTTTTTTGTGATGTAGGTATGCAGGTGTTTTTATGACCTTTTTTATGGAAATCTTATCACAAGCTCCAAGTCCTTTGAAAATACTGCTCGGAGACACCCTTGAGGATGGATAGCTTTCAGGATTAATGAGGAAAAGGTAAGTTTACAAAGCAGAAATACTGATGTTTTGACATCAGAAATTCATTAACTAATATCCCCAATAATCAGTGAACAGAATCTCTTTCAAAGTTGTATAGTGCTCACATGTGGTCATTTCATCACAAATCATAAATATGTCCAGCCCTTCAAAGAGGTAATCAGAAATAGCTTCTTAGAAATGTAAAGCCTCTGATAATTTGCTTTATCTTATGATAGCTAATTTAGATATTTCCACACACAAATGGCAAACATCTGTGTGTCAGTGTATGTGTGTGTATGCTTAAACATTTATGCTTTACTAATGTATTCTTAATTGCCATGATGCTTTCAGATGAAAAATAAGAATGGAAATTACTCATATTATTTATTTTAGCAAATGAAAATTAAAATAATAGATTAAAGAAAATACATATACCTTTGGATGTTTTATTTGTGACATAATGATACCATAGACATTATTGCTAAACTCTTATAAAATGCATTTAAGACTTAAAAATTAGAAACAAAAAAAAAGTGGACTTGGCTTTCTATTGCATTTATTCATTCAGAGAATATTATAATAAAACAATAATTCTGCTGAATACCATATATTTTCAAGGAAAGCAAGACAATTTTTTTTTCAATTATTTATTTAGTATTGGGGTATAGTTGATTAACACCATGATACTTTCAGGTGAATAGCAAAGGGACTCAGCCAAAATTACATATAATATGCTTAAATGTTTGAAAGAGTTCCTGGTTTAGAGAAACTTATTTTAGACATGCTTGATATAATATAAACACAATATAGACACTTTTCAAAGGCTATCCTGCAAATTTAAGTTAGCTAGGGGGAGGGCTTCATTGTGGGCTAATGGTACAGTGAAGGAAATACATAGGTATACAGTTTCAAATAGGGTAAATGTAAAATAGAATATTTCACATAGATTATCATAAAACAAAATTAATCATATCCTTCAATATTTTAATACCTATTGCATTTTACTTCAATACTATATACTCAGTATCCTTTTTATATTTGCAACATCAATATATCTCAAAATGCAACACTAAGTTATAATCATTATTTGTGACCTTGTCAAAGTCTAGTGGCCTGTGTTTGAGTTAATTCATTATGTCTGTGACTCAGATTTTTCTGCTATAAAATAAGCAGCTTGGTCCCAATAATGCTTACTGTCCATAATCTATGCCATCTTTTACACAGCAGTTTCTAGAATGAGAAACAGGTTCTGGGTGATTCTGAAACATGTTGAATTTGGCAAATAATTCAAACTCTATAAGACTTGATTCATGAACCCTGAAATGGGAAAAATAAAGAAAGCAATGAAATAACAAAGACATATTCCATTTATTTTTAACAATTATCACTTAGTCCTCAAAGAAACCTTAAAACGGAAGTATAGTTAGCACAATTGTGATACTAAAATGTGAAAAAGAGTATCTAATTTCCAAATTATTAAAAAAGTTGAGAGTAAACTAACCTTTCTCTAACTCAAAATAATTCTTTCACCAAAATGCAAGATCCCTAACTTACCTTATACAAATCAAGTGAAAGTACTTTAAAACTGTAATTCACTGTTCAAACATTAAAAATGATGATTGATTAGTAGAACTGTTGAATCCATAGTACAAGGTCTATATCTAATGATGCATTATTTTCAAATTACAGTTTTCTGATCAGATTTCATAAATAATTTTCAGATAAACCAACTCATTGAGACCATTTGCTGGATCTATAACATACTCTACATTAAAATACTACATCACATGCTAGTTTCTAAATATCTGTTTATAAGTTTCCTTTAAGATTATACTTCACAAGTAAAGTATAAGTTATAGTAATTTAAAAGGCAGAAATAAAATCATATAAGGGCTTGTGTAAGACCTCCAAGTGCTTCAAAAGGGAATTGTGCTTTGGGAATTTTAAACTGTGCTCACATGATATGCTTTGTAAATGTCACATACTGTTAGAGATGTGCCAGTGAATAAAATGATCAAGTAATATAAATGAAAAATATCAGCCTCAAATCAGCAGTAGTAAGTAACCAATCTGGAACACCAGATGGAGAATTAACTGCAATTCAATTATCTATATTAAAATGACTCCTAGGTGCAATTGAAAAAGATACAACATAAAAAAGAGAAATTGACCATATGTAGCTGGTAAAAAAATGATTTGTCAATGCAAAATGAATGATTGCTGTACATACGGCATTTGTTTTGTCATGGGAGGTATTTATAAGTGTGATTCTAGTCACATTGTATTGCTGTTGTGAAAAAGACAGTGTATTGTCCTGGTAAATCTGAGGTTTATTCTTTCCTAATTAGAACAGTTATACAAGAAAAAGACATATTTATAGAAAAAAATTTTCGTTTCCTTCTATATTCCTCTTGAATTGTGCAGTGATTCAATGAGATTGCAAGTAGAATTCACATATGACAGTGAATATTTGGAATCACAGTCTTCAGAAAATTTAGGTTGAGGAAGCAATGAAATGCTTTCACTTATTCTCATATAGATAAGGATTAATTGATTGACAGCATCTAATCTTATTGTGGATGTAGGCAAACAAGAACTGGTACTATTGTAAAAAACTAACAAAAGTATAAATTTAACAGTATATCTGGGGACAATTTGGATGTAGTGATCATATTTTAACATGTTCATTTATTTTGGATCAGCGATTTCAGTTCTGGGAGGCTATCTTTCAGAACCCATGGTAAAATATGTACAGAGGTGTTCATTGTAACATTATTTATAGTGGGTTAACATTAGAAATATCTGGGCTATCTCCTAATATTTTAAAATAAAAGCTAACAAATTAACACTTAATAAGGGAAAATATATGCATATAGAAAGTACATTAATAAAACCACTGTGGCCTAAAATTTGTAATATTTCTCACCCCCAAAATGTATTGAGGGTACTTAACAGTTTCATTGCAAGTTCATTAAGTATGCTGTGTAATTATGCATGTAACACACACTTATACAGAAATGAAAGAACAAGGGACAATGCAAACAAAATAAAACTGATTAACTGTTTTGATTTCCAGTGTGCCCTTTTATGTAGGTAATTGAGTTGAAGATTATGTACATGCATCTTTAAACCTGAATCAAGTCACATGTGTTAATTAATAAATACCTGAACATTTAAAAATTATTTTATTTGCATTCTCCACTTCAGTTAACACAATGCCAAATACTATTTTTAATAGCTGCATACTAACAAGATTTGAATACACATCTACTATTGGGTGTTTTATCTTTCTAATTTAAAGATACTGACATTGGTTAGCTTTGTGATGACAATGTACAAACATGATATTTTTATATATTACTGTCTATGTTTATTTTCTCATTTTGGAGTCTTGGAATAGTAATTGAAACATCAAAGTTTATGAGCATATTTTAACGTTCTTAAAAAACGTCACCAGTGTGTTTCCTAAGAGGACTGCAGTAGAGACGGTGGCTGTCTCTATTGAGTTTTTTGTGTGTTTTTCTTTTTCTGTTATTTTGATGTGTATGGACAAGTGCCTATTTAAATTTATACCTATAACTACTGGTGGGACTACATCAAACTTCATATGTATGTAGGCCATCTTTATAAATTTATTTATGGATTTGTTCAGTCATTCTTTTAGCTGGTAATAAATCCTTACCTTTTTGTCCATTTCTCAGGAACTGGGTATTTGTAAATGAATTTATGTTTAATCACATGATATTAAAGAAGCAAAAATTCAAGCAGTGGGATAAAAATTTGGATAGTTTAAAAGAACCAATATTTTGATTGACATCACTGTAATTGGAGATTTTGTTTGCTTTAGCTAAATGAACATAATTATATGCAGTTCTTGTTAATGGTGATGGTTTAGTCACCAAGTCGTCACTGACTCTTGTGACCTCATGGGCTGTAGGCTGCCAGGCTCCTCTGTCCATGGGATTCTCCAGGCAAGAATACTGGAGTGGGTTGCCATTTCATTCTCCAGGGGATCTTCCCAACACAGGAATCGAACCTGGGTCTCCTGCATTGTAGGCAGATTCTTTACCAACTGAGCTACAAGGGAAGGCCGGGGCATGCATTTATTTCTCCCGAAAAACTAAAATGAGTAATAGTAAGAACTAAACTTTGTATCCTGCACAAATGAGACAATAGTTAACAAAATAAACTTTCTGATTCTGGTTCTGGTTTTCTCTATCACACTTGCTTTTCTCTATCACTAGGCTCCTGGGGTGCACACAGCTTTCCCAGGGCTTGTTTTTGCAGCCAACAACAGCCCGCAAGACCCAAGGGCTGCTGGCTGTCCTCAGTATGTCCTCTGAGAGATGGTCATTCCCCTTATGAGGTACCTCCCTCTGAATGTTTTTCTCAGCGCCCTGGAGGGCCTACTGCAAAAAAGTTAATGAAGACAGAATTTCATCAATTTCTGCCACTGCAGCATCATAGCAACTTCCCTGTCATCCTGTGAGCCAAGGTCCTGCCTTTTCCAACAAGATGAAGGTCTCAGTCCTGAGGGTGTGGTGGAGGGATGGTAGCTTGAATGCCCTTTCTCAGTCCTAGAGGTATTGGCTGCTCTTTATATCTGTTATTTCTATATTATTTAGTGTTTTCTTACTTCTCAATAGCTAGACCCTTGTTAGTCCAGTCCACTGTTATGACTAATAATTTTTCAATATTAAGCTTTTTCTGTTCAAATTACTATGTGGCTGTAATCCCCTCAACAGAGTCACATTGATAAGAGAAATTTTGTTTGAGTCTTAGGAATTGAAGTCTAATCAGAATGACTTGAAGGATTGGGGGTCAGCAATGGGGAACTGAATACAAATAACCCTTCTGAGGAAAAGTGTTTTGCTCTACAGAGGAGCAAAGAAATATAGTACGGGATCCAAGGAATAATGGGGCAAATCAGTGAATATTTTTGAAGATATGAGAGATGACAGCACTTACCATGTGTTACCGTAAAGACCCACAACCACTTCTGAAGTCATTCAAATATCTGTGTTGGGTCATTGATCTAGCAGGCAAAATATAATTATACTTAGTGAAATGGGTATTTCCCAAGTTAATGTAGACAGAGAGGAGGCCTAAGAACTGACCTCTTGGTAGTCAGGGGTGAGCTGAATTTCTGTCCATACTAAACAATGCACAGAATATTCAGAACCCAGGTTGAAGACAGAGAGGATTAATTTAATGCTGGAGCATGAATTCCAGCAGTCCCAATGAAAGAGCTTATAGATGGGACATTTGGAGAGAAAACCAAACCGCTTGGTGTACACTGGGAACGCATGGGGGGCAATGATTGAGAAGTGCGGGGCGTATTACAGTGACCAAAATCCACAAGGAAAAGAGGACATATTGAAATGGTTTCGGTAGACATCAGAGATGCAATGATGATGATTGTGGGGTTATTCTGGGGGTTTCTTTTAAAACTTGTTAATGGCAGTGTGGAAGGTAGTCCCTGAACAGGAAACTCCTTTTTCACTATGTCAGTGGTGAGAACAGTCCTTGAAACTCTCCTTTGTTCTCTCACTAAAATGCCTTTTTGCTTTCTTTTTCTTTTCCTATTCTGTTGTATTTGTTGTTTAGTTGCTAGGTCATGTCCATCTCTTTTGTGACCCCGTGGATTATAGCTCATCAGGCTCCTCTGTCCATGGGATCTCCTAGGCAAGAATACTGGAGTAGATTGTCATTTCCTTCTCCAGGGGAATCTTTTCAACCCAGGGATTGAACCCATGACTCCTGCATTGGCGGGAGGGTTCTTTATCAGTGAGTTACCAGGTTTCCTCTTTCTACTATTGAAAAATTACTTTCTCATTAAATTATGGTTGCTTGATAAGGTTCACATCTTAGCATCTTATTATTTTTTTTCTTTCTAACTATTTTTGGAAAAAGTTTGCCATGCTTACATTTTCTTTTTTTAATAGTCCAGTTGTTTTTATTTATTTTTTCATCACCGGCTCCTTTCCATTTTATTTTATTTTATTTTTTAATATTGTAGTGGTTTTTTGCCATATATTGACATGAATCAGCCATGAATTTACATGTGTTCCCCATCCCAATCTCCCCTCCGCCTCCCTCCCCATCCCATCCCTCTGAGTCTTCCCAGTGCACCAGCCCTGAGCACTTGTCTCATGTATCCAACCTGGACTGGTGATCTGTTTCACCATTGATAGTATACTTGTTTCAGTGCTATTCTCTCATTAAAGCATATTTCATTAATCCCTTAGGGTGCATCAGGTATGGAAGCAGTCATTAAAGAAAGGAAAGTGAAAAAGTTTCATTACCTGTTTCAAGGACATTACTGTCTGTAGAAGTTTCTTCTATGCCTACTTCACTGAGAGTTTATAAGTCATAAAATATAGCTGAATTTTTTAACATAGGATTTTTCTGCATCTATTGATATAATGTTATTTGTTTATTTATTCTGTTTACATGGTGAATTGTAGATTGATTTTCATGTTGAAAACAAACTTTCAATCCTGAAATAAATCTGACATTGTGAATTTAGTTGAAACAATATTGTTCAGGACTTTTTCTTCTAAATTCAGACTGAGAATACTGTAGACTTTTCCTGGTTTATAATGTTCTCATTATGGTTAAGAATAAGTTTATCCTGATCTCTTAAAACCAGTGGAAATATGTTCCCTCTCTTCACTTTTATCCCAACTTCTCTGGAAAATTGTGCCTCACTTGTGTTATATATTTCTTATATATCTGGAGAGTTCCTTTCCTTTCTGATAAACATTTTTCATGGTGCAATCTTTTTCTCCTAATTCTCTTTTAGTTATGCTTCACAAATGTTAATATATTGTGCTTTAGCTTTTATTCCACAAAATATTTGCTAATTTCCTGTGTGATTCTGATCTGTAAGTTACTTAGAATCTTTTTATTTTCCAAATATTTGGGAATTTTCCCAGATATCTTTTTGTTATGAATATTGATTCAATTTTATTGTTCTCAGAAAACATACTCTGTATGATATATACTTGTTTACACTTTTTGAAACTAGTTTTAAGCTTCAGAATGTGGTTTATCTTGGTAAACCTTCAGTGTGAAATTATAAGCTACATGCACTCTGCTATTTTCAGGTGCAAGGTTGTATAAATGTCCATTAGACCACATGGTTTGGCAGTTATTTCTATAAGACAGCTTTTGGTCTTGTTCTTTGAATTTGCTGATATTTTTCCAATTTTTATTTCATATATATAGGGTTTCTTGATTTCTTTTTATTTCTTGATTTCCAAATTATTTCTACTGTTTTCAGGATAATTTACACTGTATAGTTGCAATCTTCAAAATATATTCAGATTCATTAGGAGCACACCAAGGTTATTTGTTGGTTAATAATTGTGTATACTTAAAAGAATTTTTTTTTTTAATTTGCCTTTTTTTTTATGAGGATGGAGTGTCAAAGTGTCACTATTTAATTGGATGAATCTTCAATTTCTCCTGTAAGAGTTGTAACTCTTTAAGCTTTTTCTTCATATAGTATGTTGATTTGTTATTTGTATTGACATATATGATTCTTTCATTCTAAAATAGCTGGTTTTAATCAATACAAATTTTTCTAACTGTTCATCTTAACATTTTTGATTGAATTTCATTTACCTGATATCAGTATTATTACTGATTATTATTTCTCCTTACAAGGTCTGAATCAATCAAACTAATATAAAACATGTTAGAATTTTTTTAGCAAAGCGCTGTTTTTCTGAGCTAGTCCCACTGATGTTATTTTAAATTTTAAAAAATGTATTCATACTTTAAAATGTTTTCTACCTCTTTAATGCTATCTTTAAGAAATTACCAAATCTTCTTATGTTCTCAATATTACTAATATGATATTTGTAAGTATATACTCATTTAGTTATTTTGCTTTCTTCATAAGCCTGTTTCTGTTTTAATATTATTTGATTTTGTTACTGATCATCTTCTTATCTTTGTAATGCTTAATGTATGTGTCTGAAGAGAGGCTGGGTTCAAGTTTCAATACTTAACTTACTAGTTGTTTGGCTTTATGTAAATTGCATGTTTAATAATAATTTTAGACTGAAAGATTGACCTGATGATTAAATTCTTAAAAAATATATAATGTTATTAGAATAATATAGTAAGAAATACATATTATACATATTATATATATAAATAATATATATAAATAATAATATAGTAAGAAATACTATAGCCCTTAGTTAACATATTTATTTGTTAGCCTCAGCCTGAATCCTATAATTTTCTAATTATTTTATTGACCAAACTAGCATACAATTTATGTCTTTGTTTTCCTTATTTTATAACAAATCTCCATCTATAGATTATTTCTTAAAGAATAGCTAGATAATATATCTCATAGGCAATATTCTTAAAGAAAAATTAGCAGCTATAATGTTTGCCAATATTAACATAGCAACAGAAATATAAATAGTTCAAATAATTCTTACATAAAATTCAGCTGATTATATAAATTTACAAAATTATGCAAATCATGTTTATTATGCTTAGAGATAGGTCACTATATATCTTTACTTCTTAACTTTTATGACAATCCTGTGTACTATGATTTGAGCTAGTGAAGTTAGCATACAATGGTGTAAACATTGTTTGGATTTTGTGTTATAGGGCAAACAAATACCAGCTGGAATAAGCACAAGTCTAAATGCTTAATACATGTTTTTATATCTTAGTAAGCTATCATAATTCTTACCATCTTTTAAATATCTGATCTCAAGAATCCAAGAAGAAAAATTATTAATCAGAATGCCAAAATCTGCATTTCATGTGGTAAATCATCATTTATAAGAAAACATAAATGTCAAAAAGTGGGATATTCTTAGAGAGTAAAGGTTGAATTTATTATCAATAAACATGCATTATTAATAACTTCATTATATAGTCATCAGAATTCTCAAATATGTCATTACAAGTAAAAAATAATGCCTAATAGATTGCTTCACAGCATGATATTTATATCATAAACATTAGATAACCCTGAGGTTGAAAAACTCCACATTCTACAGAGTGCTTTATTCTCTGACTCCTATGACAGTATATTCACAAAATTTTACTGTACATTAATTGCAAATGTTCAGGTAAATTAAGAGGACCGATCATTTATGCTGCTTTTTAAAAGAAGCAATGTTGCTGCTAATATTGAAGAATTATATCCCAATTTTACTTTCGATATTATCATGACAATTCAACACAAATATTACAAATTATTTGGTTTAGGAACAGTGAGCGAGCTTCTAGATTCTGGAGGGGAAGCCTAGAGGTGATTGCTGCAAGTGTATTACATAGCGATATGAAATGAATTCCAAAGGATGTGTCTGTTTGTGTTTCATATATTTTAAGATATATAGTTAATTAATATTTGGCCCTACCTGAGGTTGAGAAATGAGAAACAGATATCTGTTTCTGTTCTCATACACAGATAGGCATACAAACCATTGGCATTTGGAAATTGGGTTTATGTGTAAGTCATACTGAGAACTTAGGTGCTCCCCAAAGGGTGCCAGTTCTCCCACCCTCTTCATTCTCACTGTAAACAAGCATGATTAATTGCCATATTTCACAGGGATTCCTCTAAGAGCTTTATCACAAGGCTCTATTTCTAAGTAAGTAAAGCCAATATCAATTACTGACCTCTTCATGCTGTAGAAACATTATTGATAATGTATTAGCTTAGCAAGTAAGAGTCATGGGATTCCCAGATGGAGCAGTGGTAAAGAATTCACCTACTAATGCAGGAGATGCAAGAGGTGTGAGTTTGATCCCTGGATTGGGAAGATGCCCTGGAGGAGGAAGTAGCAGCCAGCTTCAGTATTCTTTCCTGGGAAATCCCATGAACAGAGGAGCCTGGTGGGCTACAGTCCATGTATCAGGTCACAAAGATTTAGACACAACTGAGCATGCACACGCGCATACACACACACACACACACACACACACACACACAATTAAGAGTCAAGCCAGAGGCTATATTTCAGTAAAAATACAGCTAATAAGAAGTGTCATTTGAGCAATACATCTGTGCCTCTTATACCTTTTTGTGATCATCCAGTCAGTCTCAAAGACCAACTTTTTTTCTCAGAACATGTATTTGAAGTCCATTAACCTCATGATTCAATGTATCCTGCCTTACAAAACTCCAGATGTCAACATGCTTTATTGCTACAACTTTCAAGCATTTCTTCAATAAAATACAGAATGAATGACAATAACTTCATGATAACAACTTCTGGCTAGGAAAGTGGTAATATGCCATACAATTTATGGCAGATGTTGCTGTCCAGATTAGCCATCTTGTTTGAGAAAAGACATTTCAATGCATGAAGCATCTGAGCTCAAGCCCACTATTTGAAATCTGCTCTCTGAATGTGGTTATGAACTTACCACTTTTCTAAACATCTACTGCAAAATATCATTCTGCTGTATAGATTATTTAAAAATTGAATTAATCTCAAATCAAATAATTCTTGGACCAAGTTCTATTACTTTTATGCCAACTCCTAAAACTGGGATTTAAAAGAGTGGTGTTGGAGCAACGCCAGCCAAATAATATTAAATAGCTTTGAAAAGTCACCTAACATGACTGACACAGCCAAGCTTCAGTTTATTCCATTGAGAAGTAGAGATGATGTGGTATTAGTTGACATTTGTCCAGAAATTTATCTCAGTTCCTCCTATATCTTCACACCTGCTATCAGTGAGGTTACAAAGACAGCAATTCCTACATGAAACAACAGAATCTGATACTGTACTCAATTATTGAAACTATTACTTTACTAATTAATAATGCAATATTATCATTATATGCTTATTATTTAGCTAAAACATAGTATAATAACACAAAACTCAAAAAAAATGGGGAAGATAATTTGTATATAATTAATGGAACTAAGGAGTTGGTATGTTTCATTAAGCCTGGATCTAAATCTTTGGATTTTGTTCCTTTGGTGCTGTTGTGTAGTACAGAAATTTGAAGCAGTGCATACAATTTCTGTGGGCCCATGGCTGGACAAGCAGTAAGGTCAACTGAGGAGGGATAAAAGAAATGAATAAAAGTGAAAGGAATTGAAAAGATAAGAGAGAGAGAGAGACTGATTGAGTTTACAGATTTAGCAACATGAAGACAAATAAAAGAACATGGTTTTAGCCTCTTCTTGACTTCAAACAGTTGTATGAGCAAATTCTTCCTCTGAGGACTAAGTTGAAATAAAAGTGCAGAAAGGCAAGAGACAAATTGATAATTTCTCTACACCTTTCTGTGAGTTTCTTGAGAGTTTTGCAATGTAGTTAGTGTACTACTACTTAATAGTATACTAGTATAGTACAATGGAATACTGCCAATCATATGCTAGTATAGTGTACTAGTATAATAGTATATTACTAGCTGATTGCAGAGTACATCACGTGAAATGCCGGGCTGAATGAGGCACAAGCTGGAATCAAGATTGCAGGAGAAATATCAATAACCCCATATATGTAGATGAAACCATCCTTATGGCAGAAAGTGAAGAAGAAATAAAGAGCCTCTTGAAGAAAGTGAAAAAGGAGGGTGAAAAAGTTGGCTTAAATCTCAACATTCAGAAAACTAAGATCATGTCATCTTGTCCCATCACTTCATGACAGAGATGGGGAAACAACGGAAACAGTGAGAGACGATTTTTGGGGGTTCCAAAATCACTTCAGATGCTGACTGCAGCCATGAAAGTAAAAGACTTTTGCTCCTTGGAAGAAAAGTTATGACCACACTAGACAGCATATTAAAAAGCAGAGACATTACTTTGCCAACAAAGATCCATCTAGTCAAAGCTATGGGTTTCCCAGTAGTCATATATGAATGTGAGAGTTGGACTATAAAGAAAGCTGAGACTATAAAGAAAGCTATAATGAATTGATGCTTTTGAACTGTGGTGTTGGAGGAGACTCTTGAGAGTCCCTTGGACTACAAGTAGACCCAACCAGTCAATCCTAATAGAAATCAGTCTGGAATATTCATTGGAAGAACTGATGCTGAAGATGAAACTTCAATACTTTGGCCACCTGATGTGAAGAACTGACTCATTGGAAAAGATCCTGATGCTAGGAAAGATTGAAGGTGGGAGGAGAAGGGGACGACAGAGGATAAGATGATTGGATGGCATCACCGACTCAATGCACATCAGTCTGAGAAAGCTCCATGAGTTGGTGATGGGTAGGGAGGCCTGGTGCGCTGCAGTCCATGGGGTGGGTCACAAAGAGTCGGACACGACTTAGCGACTGAACTGAACTGAACCGAACTATTTGATTCTCTAAGAGTAGAAAATCAATAAACACTTTTAAAATGAATGAATATATTTGTTGAGCTGTGTTTCTACTTTATATATTACTCAATTTAATGTTCAGTAACTCAGAGTAGTAGACATTATCTCTTTTTCACAGGGGAATAATCTGAAACCCATACACAAAATGACAGAAAGAGCTGTTAAACAATAGATATAAATTTCAGACTCAAGACTGATTCTGATGGTTTTCTCATTTCCTATTTTTATTTGCTCTGCCACTAGCATACACACTTGATAATAATGTTTATGATTTGCATCTGCATTGAATTGCAAATATATTTAATTTTCTTTCATATATAATCCATTGAGTAATACATATACTATAAAATAAAGATAATTATAAAGGAAAAAGATAAAATACCTGGCTTTTTCCCAACTCAGAGCCAAGCAGGTAATACTTGAGAAGGCACTGGCCTACATGAGATAGAAGTAGCATGCGACCACAAAGAAATATTACTATCAACTCTCAATGAAGAGACACAGATTTCCCAAGGAAATAATAAAATAAAGGCTGAAAAGATTTTTTCTTTTATGTACTTGAGGAAGGTGGGAGTGTTGGGAAGTGATCACATCCACAGGAAGGCCCAATGGTGCCTGATTCTAAAGAAAAGCAAGGCAAATGCAAAACCAGGTACACTTTCAGTGTAGAAAAAGTGATAAGCCTAGAGTCACAGCTATAGGCCTTCTAAACTATGTTTAGAAATTTGGAAAATATCTGATGAAAGATTGGGGTTTTAGAAAGTTTTACAAAAAGGAATGACATGATTGGTGTTGGATTTACAAAATTGCCCATGTTTCAGTGCAGAGCCTGAATTGGGAAGAATGAGTCATCAAACATACCAATAAGAAACAATGATAATCTATCCAAGAGAGGACATGATTTTGAATCAAAGGGATTAAAGGATTGGGATATATGGAATAAATGGCTTGCAAAGATGTTGAGATTGACTATGAAGGTGAAAGAAGTTTCTGACACTAAATAAAAATGTCCTATTATATGATGGCAAAATATTAAATTTTACGAATTAATCATTTCAATAAATGTGATTTTTTCATTTTCTCTATTATAATGATTACTAACATCTGCTGCCATTTGTATGCATGCTTTATTTTTTACTGTATGCTCTTGGTTTATAGATGTTTGAGATAAAAATTTAAAATGTGGTCTTCTCAGGCAATCCATTGGTTAAGACTCCATGCTCCCAATACAAGGAGCACAGGTTTGATCCATGGTCAGGGAACTAAGATCCCATATGCTGCATGGCATGGCCATAAATAAATAAATTATTAACTAAAATGAAATATTTTAACAAATTTTCAACTTTTTAAATTAAACATATTACTTCTGTCTGTACAATTCCTCATTTCTATTATGAGTACATTATATCCATTGTGATAAGTGTAAGAATGCCGCGGCAAGATAAAGAAAGCACCAGAGTATTAATAGGCTTTATTGGGCAATCGCTCCCAGGCAGAGCTCCCAGGCACGAGCGGGGGAGAAGCAGGGGTCTGCAACCTGCGGGAAGGGGGGCGGCACCTATATAACCTGGTGGATATGGAAGCAGCGGGACCTTTTCGAATACGGTTGGAATCAGGCTCTAGAGTGCTGATTGGCCTTTTGTCCCGTGTCAGTTTTTCTTGATTGGCTGGAGTCTTGGCACCTTCGCGTCCATCAGTCTGCCTGGCAACGGGCTGCTGATTGGTGGATGTCTGTCTCTGGGACTTATCTGGTACTTTTCCGTGGGGGCAGTCAGCGTGACCTTTCATCCCAGCCTTTTTGGTATAGGACAAGGGGCGACGTTTGTCTTCTGGCTACTTTCTGCTGAACGGGGGCGACGTGGGGGTCAGGGCCGGTTGGGACGAAAGGTCAGCTTATGCAGGATTGTGAGGTGGGTCTATGTCTTCTTGATTGAGTTGAGTGTAAGCTGTTAGTATCATGGCCCGTCCGGTCGCGGCCTGCGCTATTTTTTGGACCCTGCGAAAAACACATGGAGGAGGCAGGGGCCTATGGTGAGGCCCATAACTAGTAGGAGTATCGGGCCCAAGAGGGGTAAGAGGTAAGGGAGTAAACCATTGAGCCCGGCCCAAAGGGGGCTCTCTTGGAGCTGCCGGCGCCTTTGTTCTAAATCGTCTTGCAGTTCTTTGATCTTAGTCCGGACTATTCCGGCGTGGTTGGCATAGAAACAGCTTCTTTCCTGCAAGAAAATGCATAAGCCGCCCTCTCGGGCAGTGAGGAGGTCTAGCCCACGTCTATTTTGGAGGACAACTTCTGCTAGGGAATCTATCTGCCCCTGAAGTTCTAACATGGTGTCAGCCACATGTTGGACATCTGATATGATCTGTTGGGAGAGTTTGGTGTACGTGTCGTGTGAGAGGCCGATCCCTGCCACCCCCACTGCTAGGCTGGTAGATAAGCCCAGTCCCACCAGCAGGGGTACCATCTGGACAGCTCGCTTTGCCCTCCCAGCCACATGGTCTAGAGTGGGTATGGGGACTGGTTCTTTTCCTGATATCAGGTCAATGTCTGGGAGCAGGACTGCGAGTACGCAGGTTCCAGTCCAGTTTGTGGGGAGGAAAGTATAGGTCAGGTTTCCTCCAAAGACAAAGACCAGGGGATGAGGGTTGCATATTGATGTGGTGATGTTCTGTATTGTGGTGCAGCTGGCAAAGTCTCCCACCCCCACGTCTAGAGCTGTCTCATTGTCCATTATTTGGCCTCTTAGGCAGTATCCTATTGAGGCTTCTATCAGTTGTGGGCATGCATTGCCAAGAATTGGCCTTTCCAATGTATGTGTACCCCTCTAAGGAAGCCTCAAATCCCTCTCCTATACAGTTGTAAGCCATTTTGTCTCCACAGTTGACTGATTGGATGTGTCTGACCCTTCCCTCGGGATATTGGGAGAGAGTTCCCCCGGCGCAGTCGCAAGGCTTTCCCATTTGCCTGGCCAGGATTTGTCTCGCTTTAGCTGGGTCATCAAATCCCCCATAGGTCTGACCAAGGAGAACAAGCAATAGAAGGGTACCTGTCATTTTCTGATAGCAGGTGGAAAGGGGGTCTGGGAGATCTTTAGTTTTGTGGGCCCTGTTAGGGAGGACTGGTATGTGTGTCCTGGCGAAGCCCCTGGACCTGAGTCTAAGCCTGGCTCTCTTTTTGGAAGACCTGGGGGAGCTCGTTTGAGCCTGGCCATGTGGTACCAGGGTTCGAGGCCTGAGAGCTTGGCTGCAGTAAGGGTGGTCAGGACCACTGTGTAAGGACCCACCCAAAGAGGTTGGAGGGGCCTGGGAGACAAGGTCTTGAGTAGCACCTGGTCTCCAGGCGACAGTGGTCTGATGGGGCCGTCACCGTCTCTAGGTTGTGGCAGGACCCGATCTGTGTGTTCCTTGAGTAAGGCGTGCAGGGGGGTGAAAAGGTGCAGGTAATTGGCCAGGGGAGGTGGTTTTTCTGGGGGCAGATGGGTCAGCAGGTAGGGCCTGCTGTACAGCAGCTCGAAGGGGGTCAAACCTGTCTTTGAGTGCGGTGTTGTGCGGATGCGGGTGAGAGCCAAGGGGAGGAGGTCAACCCAGGAGAGCCGCACTTCTGAGGCGAGCTTGGCGAGGTGGGCCTTGAGGACCCCGTTGGCCCATTCTACCTTACCCAATGACTAGGGTCGGTACGGGATGTGAAGATGCCAGGTGATGTTGAGGGCTGCAGCTACCTGCTGGATTATCTGTGAAACAAAAGCAGGTCCGTTATCGGATTGGAGGGTGTTAGGGAGTCCGAAGCGGGGGACGATGTGTTTGACCAGCGTTTCGGATACTATTGCGGCTGTTGCGCAGGAGGTG
Organism: Odocoileus virginianus; assembly: GCF_023699985.2. NCBI lineage: Eukaryota > Metazoa > Chordata > Mammalia > Artiodactyla > Cervidae > Odocoileus > Odocoileus virginianus. The sequence goes on from NC_069684.1 coordinate 61,646,051, forward strand.
GAGAAGGCCTCGACCCATCCTGAGAACATGTCTACGAGTACCAGCAGATAACGATAAGCCCAGTGTCTGGGCATGTGAGTGAAGTCCACCTGCCAATCTTGACTGGGCAGATGTCCTCTTAGCTGGTGGGTTTCCTGGGGGGGGCCAGAGCCCTCCTTGAGGAGAGATCATTGCACAGGTCAGACAGGAGCGGTGTACGGTCTGGATGGCCTGTCTAAGATGAAGAGGGGAGAAGAGCGGGCTAAGGAATGTTAAGAGAGCTCGCGGTCCGATATGGAGGGTGTCATGGATCTGCTTTATGATGGTGATGGCTTGTTGTTCAGGGAGGACCAGTTTTTCGTGGAGGGTGATCCATCCGGAAGGATGTGTTTGTGTCCCCTCCTGGGCGAGTAGCGCTCTGGTTTCTGCCTTGGTGTATTTAGGGATAAAGGAGGTTTCTAGAACCAGTAGAGGGGCCGCCTCTCACTGCAGGGCGGTTTGCTGGGCCACCTGGTCAGCCAAATTATTACCTTGGGCTATTTTTATCGCGAGCTGCCTGGTGTCCCCGGCAATGTAAGATGACCACTTCATTTTGGCCTCCAGTAGTTTGGTAATATGGGAGGCATTACATATTGGGGAGCCTTTAATGGTGAGAAAGCCCCTCTCTTTCCAGATTGCCGCATGTGAGTGGGCGATTAGGAAAGCGTACTTAGAGTCTGTGTAGATATTGGCCCTTTTGTTTTTTGCCAGGTGTAAGGCTCGGGTCAGTGCAGTTAGTTCTGCCTTTTGGGAAGTTGTTCCTAGTGGGAGGGGTTGGGCCTCAAGGACTTTCTGTAGGGTGACTACAGCGTAGGCTGATGCCCAGCGCCCATTTGGGTCCTTTTTGGAACTCCCATCAACAAACATGGTCATATCGGGGTCCGGCAGTGGCTCTGCAAAGAGGTTTGGAGGTGGCTGTGTCAGGGAGTTTAAGATCTCGGTACACTGGTGACCTGGGACTCTTAAGGAAATCGGGAGAGAGGGAAGCAGATAGCGGGTTCAGCTGGGAACTACATCCCACGGTGACCTGCGGGTTGTCTAGGATTATTAAGTGAAACTGTTGTAGTCTGGAGTCACTGAGGTCAGAGAGGAATCTGGAAGCCAGGAGGTCACTGAGGCGGTGAGGGGAGAAAATGGTTAGAGGTTGATTTTAAAGTAACTTTTTTGCGTCCATGTAAACTGCTGCTGCTGCTGCCAGTGCCCGTAGGCAGGGGAACCATCCCCTGGCAGTGGGGTCCAGTTGTTTGGAGATGGAGGCGACAGGCAGCAACTCAGAGCCCACCGGCTGTACCAGGGCCCCAAAGGCTACTCCCCCTTTTTCATCAGTATAGAGATGATATGGCAGTATAGAGATGATTAGGCAGGGAGAGGGGAGCGGCAGATGTCAGAGCAGACTGTAACATGAGAAAGGCTCGGGTGACCTCATTTTGTAAGGATAGTGGCTCCTTTAGGGTTTCTTTTGCTGCTGCATAGAGGGGTTTTGCCAGTGAGGCATAGTTGGGAACCCAATGGTGGAAGAATCCCGCCAGGCCCAGAAAAGACAGGATTTGGTCTCCGTTAGTTGGAGGCTGGATAGACCGGAGGAGTTGTCACCGGTCGGTTGTAAGGGCCTTGGTGGTGGGGGTAATTTGTAATCCCAGGTAAGTAACTGAGGACTGAGTGAGTTGGGCCTTTGACTGTGAGGCCTGGTATCCTTTGGAGGCCAGGAAGTTAAGGAGAGTTATGGTGTGTTGTTTTGAGAGATCTTCGGAAGGGCTACATAGTAAGAGGTCATCCACATATTGGAGCAGGGTACTAGGGCTAAGAGGGCAGAGGGCCAGGTCCCGGGCCAGGGCCTGGCCGAAGTAATGAGGGCTATCTCGAAACCCCTGAGGCAGGACTGTCCATGTGAGTTGAGTGGCCTGTCTGGTGTCAGGATCGGTCCAGGTGAAGGCGAACAGAAATTGACAGTCGGGGTGGATTGGGATGGAAAAGAATGCATCTTTGAGATCGATAACTGTGAAGTGGGTGGTGCCCGTGTGTATTTGGGATAATAAAGTATAGGGATTAGAGACTAGCGGATGTGAAGGAACGATGGCCTCGTTAATAAGTCGGAGGTCTTGGACTAGTCAGTAGGTCCCTGAGGCCTTACGGACCGGAAGGATGGGGGTGTTACATGGGTGGGGACCAGTAGGCCCTGTCCCAGGAGGCGGTCAATGATTGGCTTAAGTCCTCGAAGGTTGGACTGGGACAGGGGAAACTGGGGCTGAGCCAGAAAACAGGTGGGGTCTTTTAGGTGTATGAGGACTGGCCAGGGTGACTGCTCCGGATGGGGAGTCTGGGGCCAATCTGGTATACTGGATAAGGCCTCTGTCAGCCTATTCCAGAACATAGCGGGGTTTTCGTCAGGGCCCTGGGGGATCTCATCCAGCTTGAGGAAGTTGACCACTTTATTAGAAGTGGCTTCCATGCCATCTAGGAGGCACTCTACCATATATCTGACCCTGAGTTTGCCTCCCCCAGTCTCTTGATAGTCCCAGTCAGGGTCTGTGTCTGGGACTGCCTCGGCCCCTGGGGGGCGTTTGGGGGAGGGATTAGCAAAGTGTCTCTGGTCAGCCTGGGCTCTAGCAGCCGTCCAGATGGCTTGTCGCTCTTCTAGGGTAGTAGTGGAACCTAAGACTACATAGATATCTTTTCAGGTTAAGGTGTATGAGTGGGTCAGTTGGGTGAACTGTCTGATGCAATGGGTAGGGTTGGATGAGAATGACCCAAGTTTGGCCTTGATTTGAGACAGGTCGTGGAGGGAGAAAGGGACGTGGACCTGTGCCAAGCCCTCGGCTCCAGCTACCTGTCTCAGAGGGAAAAGAATCTAGGGGGCCAGGGCACGGGGAAAAGAATCTCAGGATGGCTGTCCGTGGGACCATGTGTGTGAGCTGACTGGTGATGGGGAGGGTGTCAGGGGAGGTAATGGAGGATAGAGAATGGGAGTAGGAGGGGGGTGTATAGTTTCAGTTGGTTGTGTATCAATTGAGGAAGTGTGGGGAGGTGTTGTCGGGGCAGCTAGAGGGGCAGAAGTGGGGGAGGGAGCTGCTGGACTCAGAGGAGCCGAAGTGGGGGAGGGAGCTGCTGGACTAAGAGGAGCATAGGGCAGGGGGTGCGGGGGGGGGGGGGGCGGGGGGGGGCGCGACCAGATCTTCTGGGGGAATAGAGAAGGCAGAGGACTCAGGGCCTGGTGATTCTTTGGGAGGGGAGTCTGGATTTGGGCAGGCCATTTAGGAGCCATGGTGAGCATAATTTGGGCCGGGGAGCAGGTTGTGCAAAGGGTAGGGCGAGAGCACAATGTCCAGAAAGCCTGTACGTAGGGGACCTCGGACCATTTTCCCGTTCTCCGACAGTAATTATCTAGATCAAGGAGGACATCAAAGTCTAGCGTCCCTGTGGGGGGCCAGTGGGAATCATTGTCTAGGGGGTATTGAGGCCAAGCCTCTGAGCACAAAAAGTGAGCCGTTTTGGCCGGATGTAGCCCGTTAACCTCAGATTTTTAAGGTTGGCTAGCAGGCATTTTAGTGGAGTAGACCAATTGGACTCGGGTTTGGAGGCCGCCGACCCCATGGCGACCACGTGGGGCTAGCCTCTATTGTCTGAGCGTCCCCAGGAGAACAGAGGCAGCCGGACTGGAGGTCTCCAGAGAGACCGGGAGCTAACCTCGGTTGTCCAGGTGTCCATGGGCAAACGGAGGCAGCCGGAGGTCTTGAGAGAGACCAGGGGTTACTCAGCCGATTAGGACGTCTCCGGCACGAGCTGAGAACCCGGAGGAGGCACAGCTGCCGGAAGAGGGCCCGATAAGTGCGCACCGGTTATCCGGCCCTAGGAAGTGGTCACCCAGGGTGGCGGGACCCAAAGCGGGAGGGACTTACCCCGTCATCTGCCATCCGGGAGGTTGGTCTGTGGCTGAGGCGCATATGGCCGCGGCGGTGGAGCTCAAGGGGGCCCGCACGGCGTGAGCCGAGGCCCTCACTCGAGCCCCACGTTGGGTGCCAGATATAAGAACACCGCGGCAAGACAAAGAAAGCACCAGAGTATTAATAGGCTTTATTGGGCAATAGCTCCCGGGCAGAGCTCCCAGGCACGAGCCGGGGAGAAGCGGGGGTCTGCAACCTGCAGGAAGGGGGGCGGCACCTATATACACTGGTGGATACGGAAGCAGCGGGACCTTTTTGAATATGGTTGGAATCAGGCTCTAGGGTGCTGATTGGCCTTTTGTCCCGTGTCAGTTTTTCTTGATTGGCCGGAGTCTTGGCGCCTTCGTGTCCATCAGTCTGCCTGGCAACGGGCTGCTGATTGGTGGATGTCTGTCCCTGGGACTTATCTGGTACTTTTCGGCAGGGGCAGTCAGCGTGACCTTTCAATAAGGTTTTTTGACCATATGGTTATCAGAGTTGTAAAAACATTTCTGCTTAAATAATAACTACATTCAAATAAAATTATGGGAGATATTGAATAAAGAAAAAAATGCATAGTCCTCTGTAGTCATTACTACTGGATGTTTCAAAATTGACATGAAATAATCATGTAAAGAAATCTTAATATTAAAATATACTAAGTATCCACGATATGCCATAGGTAATACAAAGTGAGTTAATCTAAAGTAAAAATATTGAGAGGAGAACAAGATGGTGGAGGAGTCGGTGGACGTGGAGTACATGTATCTGCATGTATTCACCAGGAATACACCTTCAGACAGAGAAGTGCATGCAGAACGCTAGCTGAGAACAGAGAGGAGTACTGGCCAGTTGAAAAGACTACATAGACCGATGCAAAACTTAGTAGGACAAAGGAACTAGGGAGAAAAACAGGGGTGTCATTAGGAGTGGACCAGCCCTCAGTGGGTGGGGAACTGAAGCAGGGGTCTGATCCTCACATCAGGGCAATTGTCTGAGTCAGAGGAGAAACATTTAGGGCTGGGAGTGAAAGAGCTGATCTGTGGCAGCCTAGAAGGAATGAGAATCAGGCAGTCTTTGCCGCAGCCACACATTCCCCAGACAGGGATGCAGGTCCACTGGAAGGTGCAGTGGCTGGGAGCTGGAATTTAGGGATTGTGGAGCAATCCCAGGGCGAGGGCTGCTATTGACTGCAGAGACGGCTCTGCTCGAGGGGAGGTGAGGGAGGAGACTGTGGTGGGAAATGCCTGTGGAGGAAAACCAGGCAGCCATGGAAGCAAGGCGATACTGCTGAGTCACGCAAGGGGATGGGGCCATCACCATAGCCTCTCTCTCCCCACACACCAGCATAGGCAGCTGAACAATAGAGAGGCTGGCCCATCAAATGCCTGACGCACTCAACTACACAGTAGGGCTCCAGTCAGGGTGCCCCTTTAAGCGTCTGACATGCCGATCTACAGAGTAGGGCCCCAGCCAGGGGGGCCTTAATTTTGCCTGATGTGCGGGACAACAGAGAAGGACTCCAAGCAAGGGAGCCCTCTAAGTGACTGAAGGGCGGAGCTACGGAGAAAGACTGGCCAAAGAGGCCTTCTGATCACCATCTACAAGAGGTTCAAAAAAGACTCAGATAGGGCTATAACTCCTGGGGCAGAGGCACTGTGTGTCCCTGCACACTTTGAGCTGCCAGGGTCCCTGCCAGCCAAGCAGCTGAGCCACCTTCTTGCTCAATTCTCACTGGTGCAGAGGACTCTTTGCAGACTCTTTGTAGACTTCTCTGTCTCAGGGAGGTTCTCCAGGCAAGAATACTGGAGTGTATTGGCCAATACTGGTTGCCATGTTCTTCTAGAGCACTACATGATCTGCTGCCCTAGCTGCCTGTCAGGAAGCATTTAACAAGAGGCTTCCTGTGTGCCGTTTTGGATCTGTCAGGAACCCTCTGGCCCTTACTGATTCCTGAATATTCAGGAATTAAGAGGAGAGGCACGCCTTTCCCGGGCTGACAATCCAGGCATTTCTCATTACAGTGACAAGTATCCTCTTCCTTTTTATGAGCCAAATGGTAAAAGGTGATTGTTTGCATCTCTCTCTCTTTGATAGGGATCATCTTATGTTTTGTAAGTCTGGAATTTTAATCTTTATCTTTGCTGAGAATAACTACCTTGTAAGACAGTATCTATGCCCATGCCATGTTGATTAAAACACTTTTGCTCCATCAGAGCTTTGGTCTTTCTTTCTTTCTTCTCTCTCTCTCTCTCTCTCTCTCTCTCTCTCTCTCTCTCTCTCCCTCTCTCTATTTCTGGCTAATTTCTTGGAGCATGGAGGCCCGCTGAGCTCACTTTCTTACCCGGGCTTCTAAGACCCTCTCGAGAAGGTCCACTGTGCCTTCACCCACTCGAAAGGGCGCCTGGTGCCTATGTGCAGCAGCGCCAGCCCTAAGAACAGGGCTCTATTGGTTTTCTGCGTAAACCAAGGGATATCAGCCTCTTTCTCTCTCTTACTCTCGGAACCACCAGGTTCCGGTCCATTAAAGGACCAACAACTGCCAACTCCCCTGAGTACCTGCTGCTGCCAGAATCCCTGCGACCCAAGCAGCTGCACCACCTCCACACCTGGCCCTCATAGGGGAAAACCCAAGTCCTCCAGGGCAGCCTCAGGAACAAACCCCAGTGGACAATCCACATGCAGAGGTGGAAATAAAACCACAGTTGAAACCCAGGGGATGTGTGGCTAAGGAAGATCACCCAAAACCTTCCCACCAGCTGTACAAGATGCAGATTAAATCCACACAATAAACTAGGCAGACTCTGTACTTATGGAATATATAAAAGGACCTTGAGAGCTCCCACAAAAGAAAATGTACTAGTTCTGAGAGCTGAGGACACTGGAAGGAAGAACACACAGGAGTAGGACCAGGTTAGAGTCTGATCTGCCCCCACAGCAGGTCCAGAGACCAGCACAGTGTTGGAGGGCGTCCTAGGGAGGTGAGGTGGACTGTGACTGCCAGTAAGGGAAAGGACTCTGACAGCAGTGACTCAAGAAAAGCATTTATTATTCTTATATTTTTACTTGTTCTGTAGATTATTTTTGATTTTGTTTTCTTTTTTCTTTTTCCCTTTCCCCCCACTATATTGTAGTTGTTGATCTTATTGGTACTATGAAATCTAATTAAGCTTTTGAGCTTTTATTCTTTTTATCTTAAGTCACATTGTTTATTGTCAAAACTCTGTCTCTACATTGGGCTTTTGCAGTTCTGTGGAGTTTTTCTTTTCTTTTCTTTTTCTCCTCCTTTTTTTAATTTTAATTTTTAAATTTTAAAACATATTATCATTTTTCTACATTTACTCCTTTGTTTGCTTTTCCTACTATTCTTTTCCCATTGCAGATAATCTTTCATGTATATAAATCTTCTTTATCTACCTCTATTTAACTTTGCATATCTATTCTTCCTTTCTTCTCTTTCTTTCATTTCCTCTCAACATATTTGTTAGTTTTATTTTCATTCCTTTATTACCCAATTGGCATTTTGCTTTAATTTTGTTTCCCAGTTTGTGCTTTAGTTAGTTTTTGTTCTCAATTTGTAGATATAATTTTTGGTTTTCTTTGTTAGCCATGTCAATCTATTGTACTATATTTTGTTGGGCTGTTTTGATTTTTCTTATGGGTGTACATGTGTATGTGTATGTCCAGTTACACTTTTATTTTTGTTATAAACCTATGCCTCTATGTTGGGCTTTTGCAGTTCTGTGCAGTATAAAAACTTTTTTTTTCTTTTTTCTTTTTAAATTTTTTTTAGCCTATTATTTTTTTCTAATTTATTCCTTTGTTTGCTTTTCCTACTGTTCTTTTCCCCTTGCAGTTAACCTCTAATGTATATAAATCTTCTTTATCTACCTCTATTTAATTTTGCATATCTATTCTTACTCTCTTTCCTTTTCTCTCAACATATATGTGAGTTTTCTTTTCATTGCTTTATTCCCCAACTGGCAAGTTGCTTTAGTTTTGTTTTCCAGTTGGTGCCTTAGTCAGTTTTGTTCTTAACTGGTAGATACAATTTTTGATTTCCTTTGTGTGCTGGGTTAATCTACTATAATTTCGTTGGGCTGTTTGAATTTTGATTATGGGTTTATATGTATATGTGCTTATTCCATTATTTTAATTATTATCTGCCTGATTTTGTAACTGCCATTTTTCTGGGGTTTGTCCTTTGTTTCTCATTTTTGGGTATTTGTTTTAATCCCACTTAATGCCATAACAAACCACTTGTGGAATCTTCGTTCCTGACCAGAGATCAAGCCCTGAGCCTTTGGAGTGGGAGCACTGACTCCAAGACCCTAGACTACAGAGAACCAACCCTCAGTTCAGTTCAGTTCACTTCAGTCGCTCATCGTGTCCGACTCTGCGACCCCATGAACCCCAGCACGCGAGGCTTCCCTGTCCATCACCAACTCCCGGAGTTTACTCAAACTCATGCCCCCTGAGTCGGTGATGCCATCTAGAAATTTCATCCTCTGTCACCCCCTTCTCCTCCTGCCGCCAATCCCTCCCAGCATCAGGGTCTTTTCCAATGAGTCAGCTCTTCGCATGAGGTGGCCCCAGTATTGGAGTTTCAGCTTCAGCATTTCCAATGAAAAACCAGGACTGATCTCCTTTAGGATGGACTGGTTGGATCTCCTTGCAGTCCAAGGGACTCTCAAGAGTCTTCTCCAACACCACAGTTCAAAAGACGGACCTTTGTTGGCAAAGTAATGTCTCTGCATTTTAATATGCTATCTAGGTTAGTCATAACTTTCCTTCCAAGGAATAAGCATCTTTTAATTTCATGGCTGCAGTCACCACCTGCAGTGATTTTGGAGCCCCAAAAAATAAAAAAATAAAGTCTGACACTGTTTCCACTGTCTCCCCATCTATTTCCCATGATGTGGTGGGACCAGATGCCATGATCTTAGTTTTCTGAATGTTGAGCTTTAAGCCAACTTTTTCACTCTCTTCTTTCACTTTCATCGAGAGGCTTTTTAGTTCCTCTTCACTCTCTGCCATAAGGGTGATGTCATCTGCATATCTGAGGTTATTGATATTTCTCCCAGTAATCTCGATTCCAGCTTGTGCTTCTTCCAGCCCAGCGTTTCTTATGATGTACTCTGTGTATAAGTTAAATAAGCTGGGTGACAATATACAGCCTTGACATACTCCTTTTCCTATTTGGAACCAATCTGTTGTTCCATGTCCAGTTCTAACTGTTGCTTCCTGACCTGCATATAGGTTTCACAAGAGGCAGGTCAGGTGGTCTGGTATTCCTATCTCTTTCAGAATTTTCCACAGTTTATTGTGATCCACACAATCGAAGGCTTTGGCGTAGTCAATAAAGCAGAAACAGATGTCTTTCTGGAACTCTCTTGCTTTTTTGATGATCCAGCAGATGTTGGCAATTTGATCTCTGGTTCCTCTGCCTTTTATAAAACCAGCTTGAACACCTGGAAGTTCATGGTTCATGCATTGCTGAAGCCTGACTTGGAGAATTTTGAGCATTACTTTACTAGCGTGTGAGATGAGTGCAATTGTGCAGTAGTTTGAGCATTCTTTGGGATTGCCTTTCTTAGGGATTGGAAGGAAAACTGACCTTTTCTAGTCCTGTGGCCACTGCTGAGTTTTCCAACTTTGCTGGCATATTGAGTGCAGCACTTTCACAGCATCATCTTTCAGGATTTGAAATATCTCAACTGGAATTCCATCACATCCACTAGCTTTGTTCGTAGTGGTGCTTTCTAAGGCCCACTTGACTTCACATTCCAGGATGTCTGGATCTAGGTGAGTGATCACACCATTGTGATTATCTGGATCATGAAGATCTTTTTTCTACAGTTCTTCTGTGTCTTCTTGCCACTTCTTCTTAATATCTGCTTCTGTTAGGTCCATACCATTTCTATCCTTTATTGACCCCATCTTTGCATGAAATGTTCCCTTGGTATCTCTAATTTTCTTGAAGAGTCCTCTAGTCTTTCCCATTCTGTTGTTTTCCTCTATTTGTTTGCATTGATTGCTGAGGAAGGCTTTCTTATCTCTCCTTGCTATTCTTTGCAACTCTGCATTCAAATGGGAATATCTTTCCTTTTTTCCCTTTGCTTTTTGCTTCTCTTCTTTTCACAGCTATTTGTAAGGCCTCCTCAGACAACCATTTTGCTTTTTTGCATTTCTTTTCCGTGAGGATGGTCTTGATCCATCTCCTGTACAATGTCATGAACCTCTGTCCATAGTTAATCAGGCTCTCTGTCTATCAGATCTAGTCCCTAAAATCTATTTCTCACTTGCACTGTATAGTCATAAGGGATTTGATTTAGGTCATACCTGAATGGTCTAGTGGTTTCCCCTACTTTCTTCAATTTAAGTCTGTATTTGGCAATAAGGAGTTCATGATCTGAGCCACAGTCAGCTCCTGGTCTTGTTTTTGCTGACTGTATAGAGCTTCTCCATCTTTTGCTGCAAAGAATATAATCAATCTGATTTCAGTGTCGACCATCTGATGATATCCATGTGTAGAGTCTTCTCTTGTGTTGTTGGAAGAGGGTGTTTGCTATGACCAGCGCGTTCTCTTAGCAAAACTCTATGAGCCTTTGCCCTACTTCATTCTGTACTCCAAGGCCACATTTGCCTGTTACTCCAGGTGTTTCTTGACTTCCTACTTTTGCAACCCTGTCCCCTATAATGAAAAGGATATCTTTTTTGGGTGTTAGTTCTAAAAGGTCTTGTAGGTCTTCATAGAACAGTTCAACTTCAACTTCTTCAGCATTACTGGTTGGGGCATAGGCTTGGATTACCGTGGTATTGAAAGATTTGCTCTGGAAATGAACAGAGATCATTCTGTCATTTTTGAGATTGCATCCAAATACTGCATTTCAGGCTCTTGTTGACCATGATAGCTACTCCATTTCTTCTAAGGGATTCCTGCCCACAGTAGTAGATATAATGGTCATCTGAGTTAAATTCACCCATTCCAGTCCATTTTAGTTCACTGATTCTTAGAATGTCGACATTCACTCTTGCCATCTCCTGTTTGACCACTTCCAATTTGCCTTGATGCAAGGACCTAACATTCCAGGTTCCTTTGCAATATTCCTCTTTACAGCATCAGACCTTGCTTCTATCACCAGTCACATCCATAGCAGGGTGTTGTTTTTGCTTTGGCTCCATCCCTTCATTCTTTCTGGAGTTATTTGTCCACTGATCTCCAGTAACATATTGGGCACCTACCTACCTGGGGAGTTCCTCTTTCAGTATCCTATCATTTTGACTTCTCATACTGCTCATGGGGTTCTCAAGGCAGGAATACTGAAGGGGTTTGCTATTCCCTTCTCCAGTGGACCACATTCTGTCAGACCTCTCCTCCGTGACCCAACCATCTCGGATGTCCCCCCACGGCATGGCTTAGTTTCATTGAGTTAGACACGACTGTGGTCCTGCGATCAGATTGGCTAGATTTCTGTGATTATGATTTTAGTGTGTCTGCTCTCTGATGCCTCTCGCAACACCTATCCTCTTACTTGGGTTTCTCTTACCTCAGACGTGGGGTATCTCTTCACGGCTTCTCCAGCAAAGCGCAGCCACTGCTTCTTATCCTAGGGAGTATCAAATAGTGAGAAGTCACACAAAGGAAACCACTTGAATACAAGACCCAGCATCACCCAATCACCAGTAGCACCCTGTGCAGGAACACCTAAACAATAAACAAAACAAAAATACAAACCCAAACATCAGTAGATGGGATTACCACCTCACTCAGCTTTGCTCATCAAAGGAAAAACAAACAAACAAAAACTCAGCACAAATCTCACCCTATAGGAAGCTTATACTTGTCACTGGACCAACCTTAGGAGGGCAGAAATGCAAAGGAAGAAAGAATTCAACCTGAAAGCCTGGGGAAAGGATACCTCAAACATTTATTTATGTTAAATAATAAATAAATTTGAAAAATTGTTTCTTTAAAAAATCATAAAAAGGCAGAGAAATGCTACACAAATGAAGGAACAAACTTGAAACACAGAAGTCCAAATAAAAGAAGAGGAAATAGGCAAACTACCTGAAAAAGGACTCAGAATAATGATAGTAAAGATGATCAAAAACCTGGAAAACAAAATGGAGAAAATGCAAGAATCAATTAACAAAGACCTAGAAGAATTAAAGAATAAACATACAGAGAGAAATGACATAATTACTGAAATTATAAATACTCTGGAAGGAATCAACAGCAGAATATCTGAAGCAGAAGAACAAATCAGTGAATTAGAAGATAAAATGGTGGAAAAAGCTTCTGAAGAACAGAATAAAGCCAAAAGAATGAAAAGAACTGAGGATGATCTCAGAGCCACCAGGGATAATATCAAATGCAGCAACATTCAAATTATATGGGTCCTAGAAGAAGAAGAGAAAAAGAAAGGGTATGAGAAAATTTTTGAAGAGATTATAGTTGAAAATTTCCCCAACATGGAAAAGGAAATAGTCAATCAAGTCCAAGAAGGCAAAGAGTCCCATACAGGATAAACCCAAAGAGAAACATGCCAAGACACATACTAATCTAACCAAGACTAAACACAAAGAAGGAATATTTAAGACAGCAAGGGAAAAGCAACAAGCAACATACAAGGGAAGTCCAATACGTTTAACAGATCATCTTTCAGCAGAAACTCTGCAGGCCAGAAGGAAATGTCAGAATATATTTAGAGTACTGAAAGGGAAAAATCTGCAACCAAAATTATTATAACCAGGAAGGATCTCATTCAAAATTAATGGAGAAACAAAAAGCTTTTCAAACAAGCAAAAGTTAAGAGAATTCAGTACCACCAAGCCAGCTTTACAGCAAATGCTAAAGGGACTTTTCTGGTCAAGAAATATGAAAGAAGGAAAAGATCTACAAAATCAACCCAAACAATTTAGAAAATAGCAATAGGAGCATATATATCAATAATTATTTTAAATGTAAATGGATCAAATGCTCTGGCTGAAAGACACAGACTGGCTGAATGGATACAAAAACAAGACCCATATATAAATATTTGTGCTGTCTACAAGAAACTCACTTCAGACCTAAAGGCACAGGTAGACTGAAACTGAGAGGATGGAGCAAGCAAAAGAAAGCTGGACTAGCAATCCTTATATCAGACAAAACAGGCCTTAAAATAAAGATGATTGCAAGAGATAAGGAAGGACACTACACAATGATCAATGGATTAATCCAAGAGGAAGACATAACAAGTGTAAATATTTATTCACCCAACATAATAGCACCTCAATACATAAGAAAAGCACTAACAGACTAAAAGGAGAAATTGACACAATAATTGTAGGAGACTTTAGACTTTAACAGCCCACTCACACCAATGTACAGATCATCAGAGCAGAAAATTAATAAGGAAACAGAAGTCTTAAATGATTATACATTAGATGAGATGGTTCTCATTGATATCTTTAGGTCACTCCATCCAAATGTAGAAGAATACACCTTCTTCCCAAGTGCATACGGGACATCTCCAGGATAGAGCACATCATGGGCACAAATCAAACCTCAGTAATTTAAGAAAATTGAAATCATATCAAGCATCTTCTCCAACCACAACACTATGAGACTAGATTTCAATTATAAGAAAAAAACTATAAGAAACACAAACATATGGAGATTAAAAAATACATTTCTAAGTAACCAACAGGTTACTGAAGAAATCAAAAGGGAAATAAAAAAAAATTTCTAGAAAAAAATGACAATGAAAACACAACAACTCAAAACCTATGGGATGCAGTAAAAGCAGTTCTAAGAGGGAAGTTTAGAGCAATACAAACCTACAAAAAACAAGAAAAACATCGAATAGACAACCTAACTTCACACCTAAAACAACTGGAAAAAGAAAAGCAAAAAAACAAAATTAGTAGAACGAAAGAAATAATAAAAATCCAAGCAGAGATAACAGAAACAGAATTGAAAGAAACAATTGAAAGGGAATATTTCATGCATAGATGGGCTCGATAAAGGATAGAAATGGTAGGAAACTAACAGAAGCAGAAGAGATTAAGAAGAGGTGGCAAGAATACACAAAAGAACTATAGAAAAAAGTCTTAATGATCATGGGAACGATGGTGTAGGCACTCACCTAGAGCTAGACATCCTGGAATGTGAAGTCAAGTGGGTCTTAGGAAAGCTTACTACAAACAAAGCTAGTGGAGGTGATGAAATTTCAGTTTAGCTATTTCAAATCCTGAAAGATGATGCTGTGAAAGTGCTGCACTCAATATGCCAGCAAAGTTGAAAAACTCAGCAGCGGCCAAAGGACTGGGAAAGGTCAGTTTTCATTTCAATCTCAAAGAAAGGCAATGCCAAGAATGCTCAAAGTACCGCACAATTGCACTCATCTCACATGCTCGGAAAGTAATGCTCAATATTCTCCAAGTCAGGCTTCAGCAATATGTGAACCGTGAACTTCCAGATGTTCAAGCTGGTTTTATAAAAGGCAGAGGAACCAGAGATCAAATTGTCAACAACAGCTGGATCATTGAAAAAGCAAGAGTTACAGAAAAGCGTCTATTTCTGCTTTATTGACTATGCCAAAGACTTTGACTGCTAGAACTGTACATGGAACAACAGACTGGTTCCAAATAGGAAAAAGAGTACGTCAAGGCTGTATATTGTCACCCTGCTTATTTAACTTATATGCAGAGTACATCATGAGAAATGCTGGGCTGGAAGAAGCACAAGCTGGAATCAAGATTGCCGGGAGAAATATCAATAACCTCAGATATGCAGATGACATCACCCTTTTGGCAGAAAGTGAAGAAGAACTAAAGAGCCTCTTGATGAAAGTGAAAGAGGAGAGTGAAAAAGTTGGCTTAAAGCTCAACATTCAGAAAACTAAGATCATGGCATCTGGTCTAACACTTCATGAGTAATAGATGGGGAGACAGTGGAAACAGTGTCAGACTTTATTTTTTGAGCTCTAAAATCACTGCAAATGGTGATTGCAGCCATGAAATTAAAAGATACTTACTCCTTGGAAGGAAAGTTATGACCAACCTAGACAGCATATTAAAAAGCAGAGACATAGCTTTGCTGACAAAGTTCAATCTAGTCAAAGCTATGGTTTTTCCAGTAGTCATGTATGGATCTGAGAGTTGGACTATAAAGAAAGCTGAGCACCGAAGAATTGATGTTTTTGAACTGTGGTGTTGTAGAAGACTCTTGAGAGTCCCTTGGACTGCAAGGAGATCCAATCAGTCCATCCTAAAGGAGATCAGTCCTGGTTGTTCATTTAAATGACTGATGTTGAAGCTGAAACTCCAATACTTTGGCCACGTGATGCAAAGAGCTGACTGATTCGAAAAGACCCTGATGCTGGGTAAGATTGAGGGCAGGATCAGAAGGGGATGACAGAGGATGGTATGATTGGATGGCATCACCGACTCGATGGACATGGATTTGTGTGAACTCTGGGAGTTAGTGATGGACAGGGAGGCCTGTCATGCTGTGATTCATGGGGTTGCAAAGAGTCAGGCATGAGTGAGCAACTGAACTGAACTGAATAAAAGCAAAAGCTGGATCGTTTAGAAGATAAACAAAATTGACAAACTTTGTCCAGACTCATCCAAAAAAAAAAAAAAAGGAAAAAGGAAAAGAAAGAGAGAGAACCAAATGAATGGAATTAGAAATGAAAAAGGAGAGGTTACAACAGACAATGCAGAAATATGAATGATTATAAGAGACTATTATGAAAAACAGTATGGCAATAAAATGGCTAACCTGAAAGAAACAAACAGATTCTTAGAAAAGTTCAATATTCCTAGACAGAACCAGGAAGAGATAGAAATTATGAGCAACCCAGTTACAAGCACTGAAATTGAAGCTGTGATCAAAAATCCCCCAAAAAACAAAAGCCCAGGACCAAATGACTTCACAGGAGAATTTCATCAAACATTTAGAGAAGAGCTAATGCTTATACTTCTAAAACTCTTTTAAAAAATTTCAGAGGAAAGAACACTTCCAAACTCATTCTATGAGACCACCATCACCCTGATCCCAAAACCAAAGACAACACATAAAAGAAAACCATGAGCCAATATCAATTATGGACATAGATGCAAAAATCCTCAACACAATTTTAGAAAACAGAATTCAGCAACACCTCAAAAATCTCATACACCATGATTAATTTGGTTTTATTCCAGGGATGCAAAGGGTCTTCAATATACACAAATCAATCAATGTGATACACCATACTAACAAATTGAAAGATAAAAACTATATGATCATCTCAATAGATGCAGAAAATGCCTTTGACAAAATTCAGCACCCATTTATGATTAAAGCTCTTCAAAAAATGTGCATAGAAGGAACCTATTGAAACATAGCAAAGGCCATATATGATAAGCCTACAGTAAACATTATTCTCAATGGTGAAAAACTGAAAACATTCCCCCCAACATTAGGAAGAAAACAAAGGTGTCCACTTTCACCACTATTATTCAACATAGTTTGGGAAAACCTGGGTGCAGCAATCAGAGAAGAAAAAGAAATAAATGGAATCCAGATTGGAAAAGAAGTAGTAAAGCTCTCACTGTGCAGACGACATGATACTATACATAGAAACCCTAAAGATAGTATCAGAAATTACTAGAGCTAATCAATGAGTTTAGCAAAGTTGCAGGATACAAAATCAATACACAGAAATCACTTGCATTTCTATATATTAACAATGAAAAATCAGAAACAGTAATTAAGGGATAAATCCAATTCACCTTTGCAACAAAAAGAACTAAATATCTAGGAATAAACTTATCTAGGGAGACAAAAGAACTATACACAGAAAATTATAAGACACTAATGAAAGAAATCAAAGGCAACATAAACAGATGGAGAGATATTCTATGTTCCTGGGTAGGAAGAATCAATATTGTGAAAATGACTATACTGCCAAATGGAATCTACAGATTCAATATGATCCCTATCAAATAATCAATGACATTTTTCATAGAGCTAGAAAAAAAATTTCACAATTCATATGGAAACACAAAAGACCGTGAATAGCCAAAGCAGTCTTGAGAAAGAAGAATGGAGCTGGAGGAAAAGTCTTCCTGACTTCAGATCAAAGCTACAGTCATCAAGACAGTATGGTACTGGCAGAAAAACAGAAATATTGACCAATGGAATAAGATAGGAAGCTCAGAAATAAACCCATGCACCCATGGGTACCTTATTTTGGACAAAGGAGGCAAGAATATACAATGGGGCAAAGACAGCCTCTACAATAAATGGTGCTGGGAAAACTGGACAGCTACATGTAAAAGAATGAAATTAGAAAACTTCCTAACACCACACACAAAGATAAACTAAAAATGTTTATTATTTTGACCTAATGTCAAAATAATAAATGTATTAGAGACCTAAATGTAAGATGAGAAACTATAAAACTCTGGGAGGCAAACATTGGCAGAACACTTGATGACATAAATCAAAACAAGATCCTCTACGACCCACCTCTTAAAGTAATAGAAATAAGAACAAAAGTAAACAAGTGGGACCTGATTTATCTTTAAAAGCTTTAGCACAGCAAGGGAACACTAAGCAAGGTGAAAAGGCAACCCTCAGAATGGGAGAAAATAATAGCAAATGAAACAACTGACAAAGGGTTAATTTCCAAAATATACAACCAGCTCATACAACTCAATACCAGAAAAAGAAACAACCCAAGCCAAAAGTGGGGGGAAAAAAGGCCTAAACAGACATTTCTTCTAAGAAGACATACAGATGGCCAACAACACATACAAGGTGCTCAACATTGCTCATTATTAGAGAAATGCAAATCAAAACCACAGCGAGATATCACCTCACACCAGTCAGAATGGTCATTGTTAAAAAGTACAAACAAGCAAACAAACAAAAAGTACAAACAATAAATGCTGGAGAGGGTGTGGAGAAAAGGGAATGCTTTTTCACTGTTGGTGGGAATGTAAATTGATACAGCCACTATGAAAGATGGTATGGAGATTCCTTAAAAAACTAGGAATAAATCTACCATATGACCCAGCAGTCCCACTTCTAGGCATATACCCTAAGGAAACCAAAATTGAAAAAGACACATGTATCCCATTGTTCATTGCAGCACTATTTACAATAGCTAGAACATGGAGGCAACCTAGATATCCACCAACAGATGAATGGGTAAATAAATAGTGGTAAATATACACAATGGAATATTACTCAGCCATAAGAAGGAATGCCTTTGAGTCAGTTCTAATGAGGTGGATGAACATAGAGCCTATTATACAGAGTGAAGTAAGTCAGAAAGAGAAATATTGTATTCTAATGAATATATATGGAATCTAGAAAAACATTACTGAAGGATTTACTTATGGGGCAGCAATGGAGAAACAGACATAGAGAATAGACTTGGGGATATGGGGAAAAAGGAGGAGAGGGTGAGATGTAGGGAAAGAGTAACATGTAAACTTACATTACCATATGTAAAATAGATACCCAATGGGCATTTGCTGTGTGGTTCAGGAAACTCAAACAGGGGCTCTGTATCAACCTGCAGGTGTGGGGTGGGGAGAGAAATGGGAGGGAGGTTCAAGAGCAAGAGGACATATGCATGTCTATGGCTGCTGAGGTTTGACAGAAAACAACAAGATTCTGTAAAGCAATTATCCTTCAATAAAAAATAAATTTTTAAAAAATTAAATTTTTTTTAAAAAGTCAAAATACTAATAGATACCAGGAAATACTCGCTATTCAAATATAAATGTTGGTTGGTAAAATAAAAATATTAAAAGTAAAGAAAAATTATGCAAAATTTTATGACTATCAATATTTAAAATCATTTTTATATAATAGAATATAATTTTTGTGTTTTTATATTTATCTTTCTTGATTACCTATTATTACATACAATAGATACAATAGTTACTGACAATTGCCATATAAACCATTTCACTAATGATTCTATATAGAAGACAAAATATTGTCTATTTCAAATGTTTTGAAGGAAACATTTTTGTCTTGAAAATGAATGTCAGGGCAATTATCCAAAAAGTTCGTTCAAATTTTTCCATAATTGCCTTCAGAAAAACCCGACTGAACTTTTTGGTCAAGCCCAACGTGCATGTTTTCAATTTTCTATCCTTCATTAAATATTGGCAGTTCAGTTCAGTCACTTAGTCATGTCTGACTCTTTGTGACCCCATGAACTGCAGCACGCCAGGCCTCCCTGTCCATCACCAACTGCCGGAGTTCACCCAAACCCATGTCTATTGAGTCGGTGATGCCATCCAACCTTCTCATCCTCTGTCGTCCCCTTCTCCTGCCCTCAATCTTTCCCAGCATCAGAGTCTTTTCAAATGAGTCAGCTCTTCGCATCACGTGGCCAAAGAATATGAATTTCAGCTTCAGCATCAGTCCTTCCAATGAACACCCAGGGCTGATTTCCTTTAGCATGAACTGGTTGGATCTCCCTGCAGTCCAAGGGACTCTCAAGAGTCTTCTCCAACACTATATTTCAAAAGTATCAATTCTTCAGCACTCAGCTTTCTTTATAGTCCAACTCTCACATCCATACGTGACCACTGGAAAAACCACAGCCATGACTAGGCGGACATTTGTTGGCAAAGAAATGTCTCCGTTTTAAAATATGCTGTCTAGGTTGGTCATAACTTTCCTTCCAAAGAGTAAGCGTCTTTTAATTTCATCGCTGCAGTCATCATCTGCAGTGATTTTAGAGCCCCCCAAAAATAAAGTCAGCCACTGTTCCCCATCTATTTGCCATGAAGTGATGGGACTGGATGCCATGATCTTAGTTTTCTGAATATTGAGCTTTAAGCCAACTTTTTAACTCTCCTCTTTCACTTTCATCAAGAGACTCTTTTGTTCTCCATCACTTTCTGCCATAAGAGTTGTGTCATCTCCATATCTGAGGTTATTGATATTTCTCCCAGTAAACTTGATTCCAACTTGTGCTTCTTCAAGCCCAGTGTTTCTCATGATGTACACTGCATAAAAGTTAAATAAGCAGGGTGACAATATACAGCCTTGACATACTCCTTTTCCTATTTGGAACCAGTCTGTTGTTCCATGTCCAGTTCTAACTGTTGCTTCCTGAACTGCATACAGGTTTCTCAAGAGGAAGGTAGTGCTAGTATTAGCTTGTATTAAAGAAATAAAGTTGGAAATAAGACTGTTGTTTCCTTAGCACACTTAAGCAGGCAATATACTACATACTATACATAAATTTTAATAAACACAAAGTCTTTTTTTTTTACAAATTACATAATTTGTAATATTCATAGAAAACACAAATTAGTATACTCATTAATTCAAAACAGATTAGTAGGTAATAATAATAAAAAAAATCTTCTGTTAAATACTTCCCATGTAGGCTAAATTAACAATTTCTATTGACTTTTCTTCTGCAATATATACAAAATTTAAACATTTCTAACCATATTTGGACTAGAATACTGCAATAGTTTTTTTCTTTTCTTTTTTTTTTTTTAATGATCTATCTGCTACACATTTTAATTCCTCAAAGTCAGTTCTACCCTAATCTTGAATCTTTCTTCTTAAAATGTAAATCATATTATACCCAACATGGTTTGAAATCTTCTACTGGTTTTCCATACCCTTAGCATAAAATCCAGCTGCCCTGGAAGAGCATGAAAGACTTCTTTGGGTCTCTGTCCCTGTATCTGATCTTATTTCCACCCTTCTCTTCTTTCCTTAATCTGTCTCCAGAAGCACAGTGTTTCTTTCAACTCCTTGCATAGGATAAACTCACTCTTGCTGTTTCTTCTTTCTATTCTCCCAGACTTCTTTCTTTTTTTCAGATTCTGTTTAAGTGTTACTCTTTCAGAGAAGGCTTTCTGGCCCACTCTATCATGATTAGTGTCCCTACATTTAACACCATGCAGTATTTCTCTCTAGAACCATTATCACCATCTGCATTTGTAATATAGGATGTTTCCACCTCTGGTGAGTTTACATAATAAAAAAAATAAGCTTTAGGAAGCCACACATTCGTGCTTGGTAAGTCAATTCAATCATGTCCGACTCTGCTAAAAGGTATTTATTGTTCATAAATAAGGGTTCATAAAAAAGAGAAATATGTTTATTGAATGCTTGTTAGATAAATTAATGAGTGTAATACAACCTGCTAACAACTTATATTTTCAGAAGAATTAAAAAAAATTATATTGAACAAATGACAAAGGTCTGCATAGTCAAAGCCATGGTTTTTCCAATAGTTATGTATAAATGTGAGAATAAAGAAGGCTGAATGCTGAAGAATTGATGCTTTCAAACTATGAAAGTGAAAGTTAGTTACTAGGCTGTGTCCTACTCTTTGTGATCCCCATGGACTATAGCCCACCAGGCTCCTCTGTCCAGGGAATTCTCCAGGCAAGAATCTTGGAGTGGGCTGACATTTCCTTATCAAGAGGATCTTTCTGACCCAGGGATCAAACCCAGGTCTCCTGCATTGCAGGCAGACTCTTTACCAACTGATCCACCAGGCAAACCTTTTTAAACTATGGTGCTAGAGAAAACTCTTGAGAGTCCCTTGGACAGCAAGGAGATCAAAGCTGTCAATTCTAAAAGAAATCAACCCTGAATATTCATTAGATGGACTAATGCTGGAGCTGAAGCTCCAAAGCATTGGCCACCTGATGTAAAGAGCTGACTCACTGGAAAAGACCCAGATGCTAGGAAAGATTGAGGGCAAGAAGAGAAGGGGGCGACAGAGGATGAGATGGTTGGATGGCATCACTGACACAATGGACATAAGTTCTGAGCAAACTCTGGGAAATAGTGAAGGACAGGGAAGCCTAGTATGCTGCAGTTCATGGGGTCACAAAGAGTGGGACATGACTTAGCAACTGAACAATAACAAATAAATAATTACCTTTGTGTTTGCCTGAACTCAGCCAACGTGTCTGGAAGAAAATGAATGTCATCATATTGACTCTTCTTAAAGGCTAATAACAACAAAGAAATACTTTTAAATTATCTGAAATTTTTAATCAAATTGTGTTCATAATATATTTAATAACAGCAGTTTCTGACATTTTGTTGGTTTTGTTGCTTAAGCAAATTCCAGGTTTTGGGGAGTTTGTGAAATTTTCAAAGTGGTGATCTATGTTTGCTTGGAATTTTTTTTGCTCAGTCCAATTTTATTTAAATAAAATAGAAAATTGAAGTTATGTTAAATATTCTGAGAGTTTATCTATCTTTAGCAGAAAATTCCCCACTAGAGTAGGAAAAAGTTTAAAATATATCTGCCTGAAAAACAATATAGAATATATCAATTTCCATTTATGAATAAAATATATTTATAAGTGCTTTTTATAGTGTTTTTTCCCATAGAAATGTGTTACTGCCTTTCTCTTTTGAAGGGAGTTTTGGGCATGTAGAATACAATGAGAACTGAAAGAGCTTGGATTAATGGCACCTGCAGTGGTATTTAGATACTTTGTCAATAGGATA
Source organism: Odocoileus virginianus (assembly GCF_023699985.2). NCBI lineage: Eukaryota > Metazoa > Chordata > Mammalia > Artiodactyla > Cervidae > Odocoileus > Odocoileus virginianus. The sequence goes on from NC_069684.1 coordinate 61,668,491, forward strand.
AGGCAATAGATTGGCCATGTCTGAACAAACCCTGCTCTGTGCTTTGTGGATAACTTGCACCTCAATGGCACAGCTACATTTTCTTGACCTTAACTTCCCAGCCCTTGAAATGTACTCAGCTTGACTCAAATTCACCATGCCATTCTTTGAGATTCAAGATGACAGAGAACAACCTTTTTATGTTTTCAGGGAGTAAAGATGAATGTAATGATCACAATGAAAGCAACATAGCTACTATCACAATCATTGTAATTATAACAGACACTCCATTTTAATTCTGAATTTTATTTTTCAGCATGCAAGGAGCTAATAAATGTGCTATATTATATGTAAAAAAAAAATTAAAAGGAGCTTAATTTCAGCTCTGGAGTAAAATTTTGACAAAGGATCATCTGATAGCTTGTATATAATTTTAAACATTCTATAATATGTGAGGATTAGAAGAGTAAATTTGCAAGGTTTTATTCTGACAATGTATATTTTTATACAGTTTGATGTTTTTTCAAACTACATGCTTCAAAGATTTCTGTGCTTTGCAAGTGTCTATGCTCAATTCCATGGTTAAAAAATAAGCATGATAAAAAGATATTGTGCTCTTCTAAGTATATTTTTATTTCATTAATGGCTTCTTAGTTCATGAATATTTCTCATTTTCTAGTGCACACTTTTTTGCAGAATAATTATATTGAAATCTTCCTAGTCAAAATACATTAAACTGTATTGAAATATTAAAAACTGCTTTATTGAAGTCCTTTTATCCTAAAACTTTCTAAAGTTTTTAAAACCTCTATCAGGATAAAATTGGTAAAGGAGTAGGTACAAATATAAAAACAATATTTTTTTCCTTAGAGTTACTTAGAGCAACATTCTGTTTTTATGTTGGTTTGAAAGACATTTACAGAGACATTAAATTTTATCTTTAACATAAGCCAGAGTGTAAGGTGTTCTGTTGTGTGGTTTAAAGGACAGACTGAAGGAGGTTGTCAATCTTCAAATTCTTACACTATGACTTTCTATCTGTGAGGCTTTCAATATATTTCTTAATTTTCCCATGCCTCACTTTCTCATATTCTTTATCAAAAAAGAAAAAAAAAAAAAAAGAAGGAACAAAAGAGGAAGGAAGGAAAAATGGTAGAAGAAAATATGTGAGTTTGTCTAGGAGATATAATATTTTGAGACAAAATGGATCATGCTTAGAACTGTGCCTTGTACAAACTATGCACTCACTACATAAATGTATGCTACCATGACTACCACTGTAAAGCAGAGATGGCCCTCACATTTTACAAATAAACAAATTTATGATCAAAGAAATTATAACTTGTTAAAAGTCAAAATAGTTAATCCTTGTGGTCTATTTATGCAAAGTCAATTTTTATGGGAGGAAAACGTTCTGCATTTAGTGAGAAACAGAGATTGGCAATTCATTTCCATGATTTACTATAATAGTGATTTGCTGTATTGTTGATCTCTTATAAAGATTTTCATTTTAAATACCATCAGAAGACATAATGATTATCATTATATGCAATCACTGTTGAGCACAGGGAAAGAAGTTGAGATGACTTTACAAAAGTAGCATCAGGTTTGTGTAGAACTACAAACTGATTATAATTGGGTTTTAAATCAAATATATGTCTTTTTATGTTGTGCATCTGCCACATTCTAATGAATGACTTTGGGCAAGATATTAATTTCTCTCAATCTTGATTCCTTCACCTGAAAAATGAGAATAACAGAAACATCTTCATGGTTTATTAAGTAATCCAGTTGTCTTCCCCTGAAATACTTTCATAATTGGATATCAAAACATGCATGGGAATATTTATTACATTATTTATAATAGTAGAAATTGTCATTGAATGTATAAATATATCTTCTTTGATACAGGGATGCATATAAATTATTTTGTTATTAAAAAATCTAATAAGCTAGAAGAAATAGTTTCTCTCTTCAAAGTAAAAACAAACTGATACTAGAATAAAGTTGACTTAATTATCTTTTAATGTAAGAGACCAAAAATAATACTAATACTCATTGTCTTTACTCATGGCAGCATTGTTTACATTGGCTCAACAGTAGAAACAATTTGAATATCCATCAGTGAATGAATGGATAAACAGAAGAGGGTAGATCAATAAATTTCTATATTATTCTGCCGTATATGAAAATAGAGTAAAACAGTGCATCTGCTGTGGAAAAAGTATGGCAGTTCACCAAAAACTTAAACATAAATTAGTGAAAGATCCATCAATTCCACTTCAGAGCATATACCCAAATATTTGAAATCAGTGAGTGCAACAAATATTTGTACACCTTTATTCACATCAGCATTACTCAGACCGGGCAAAAGGTGGAGGTCACCCAAGTGCCAATGGATAGATAAACTGACAAAATGAGATATATGTACAAGGGGATATTATTCAGTCTAGAAACTAAGGAAATTAAGGCCCTTGCAATGATATACATGAGCTGTAAAGGCATTATGCTGATGAAATAACTTGGTTCCAAAAGGATGAATATTATGTTTCCACTTCAATGACGTATCCAGAGAAGTGAACTTCAGAGACAGAAGACAGAACATGGTTGACAAGTGTTGAAGAGAATTAGTATTTATTGGATGCAGTTTCACTTAGAAAAAAGAAAAAGTATGAGAGACGGATGGTGAGGATATTTCTACAACAAAATGATGAATGTTATATAATTATATACTTTAAATGGTAAAGGTTATGTTCAGTAGATTTAATCACCATAGAAAATGTGAATGAAGTACTGATACATATTACAATGTGTGTGAACACTGAAAACATCCTAAGTGAAAGAAGCCATAAAAAAATCTACCCAGACCATATTCATCTTTTGTGCTTTAAATCCATTACTGTTGTGAAGATGCAGGAAAGTCTCCATGGCACTTCCAGGAAAAAAAAAAAAACAAAAACAAAACTGAATCAGAATGGAAAAAGACATTTGGACAGGTGGTGAAAGTGGAAGGTGGACCATTGGATTAGAAGGCGAAAGCCATAATGATTTCTCATTTGGGGGATATGTGGGTATTCCCTGGGACAGTGTCGTTCCTAAAACACACAATGGGAATTTCATTTAAATTGGCATATGTGGCAAATCAAAGATAACTGGGGAATCTGAACTTACAGATAAAGAGTAAATTTTCTGTATGTTTGAAATTACTATAAAATAAATCACGTTCCAAAGCAAACATATAAAGACCATACCAGAATAGTAGATAAGACTTCACATTTCATGATAAGGGCCAAGCCCTACTGAGATTCAGTTCACTCAAAATGGTTAAGTTAATTGCACTTATAGAAATTAACATATTATTAAAAGTTACTGTGGGAAGATTATATTAGTAGTAACTATGTCACAATGATGTGATCATTCACCTCGAAGCAGACATCCTGGAATGTGAAGTCAAGTGGGACTTAGAAAGCATCACTACGAACAAAGCTAGTGGAGGTGATTGAATTCCAGTTTAGCTATTTCAAATCCTGAAAGATGATGCTGGGAAAGTGCTGCACTCAATATGCCAGCAAAGTTGGAAAACTCAGTAGTGGCCACAGGACTGGAAAAGGTCAGATTTCATTCCAATCCCTAAGAAAGGCAATCCCAAAGAATGCTCAAACTACTGCACAATTGCACTCATCTGACACGCTAGTAAAGTAATGCTTAAAGTTCTCCAAGCCAGGCTTCAGCAAAACGTGAAGTGAGAACTTCCAGATGTTCAAGCTGGTTTTAGAAAAGGCAGAGGAACCAGAGATCAAATTGCCAACATCTGCTGGATCATCAAAAAAGCAAGAGAATTTCAGAAAAACATCTATTTCTGCTTTACTGACTACAACAAAACCTTTGACTGTGTGGATCACAATAAACTGTGGAAAATCCTGAAAAGATGGGAATACCAGACCACCTGACCTGCCTGTTGAGAAACCTGTATGCGGGTCAGGAAGCAACAGTTAGAACTGGACATGGAACAACAGACTGGTTCCAAATAGGAAAAGGAGTATGTTAAGGCTGTATATTGTCACCCTGCTTATTTAACTTATATGCAGGGTACATCATGAGAAATGCTGGGCTGGAAGAAGCACAAGCTGGAATCAAGATTGCCGGGAGAAATATCAATAACCTCAGATATGCAGATGACACAATCCTTAGGGCATAAAGTGAAGTAAAGAGCCTCTTGATGAAAGTGAAAGAGGATAGTAAAGAGTTGGCTTAAATCTTAACATTCAGAAAACTAAGATCATGGCATCTGGTCCTATCACCTCATGGGAAATAAATGGGGAAACAGTGGAAACAATGTCAGACTTTATTTTTTGGGGGCTCCAAAATCACTGCAGATGGTGACTGCAGCCATGAAATTAAAAGATGCTTATTCCTTGGAAGGAAAGTAATGACCAACCTAGATAGCATATTAAAATGCAGAGACATTACTTTGCCAACAAAGGTCCGTCTAGCCAAGGCTATAGTTTTTCCAGTGGTCATGTATGGATGTGAGAGTTGGACTGTGAAGAAAGATGAGTGCCAAAAAATTGATGCTTTGAACTGTGGTGTTTGAGAAGACTCTTGAGAGTCCCTTGGACTGCAAGGAGATCCAACCAGTCCATCCTAAAGAGATCAGTCCTGGGTGTTCATTGGACTGATGAACTGATGCTGAAGCTGAAACGTCAATACTTTGGCCACATCATGCGAAGAGTTGATTCGTTGGAAAATACCCTGATGCTGGGAGGAATTGGGGGCAGGAGGAGAAGAGGATGGCAGAGGATGAGATGGCTGGATGGTATCACCGACTCAATGGGCATGAGTTTGAGTAAACCCCGGGAGTTTGTGATGGACAGGGAGGCCTGGCATGCTGCAAATCATGGGGTCGTGAAGAGTCGGACATGACTGAGCGACTGAACTGAACTGAACAATGTCTTGGGTGTTGTGGATGACCAGGGGTATGATAGAAACAATGGATTTTTTGAATTAAAACGTTTCATATCAAACCAGCCAAAGATGCAAGTAATGCATGAATTTAGTAAAGTTGCATGATGTAAAAGCAATACAGAAAAGTCAGTTGGATTTCTATACACTAATAAAGAAGTAGAAGTATCAGAAAGGAAAACTAAGAAAGAAAATCCCATTTACAGCTGCATCAGAAAGAAACAGAACAGAGAACCCTGAAATAATCCCACACGTAGGTGGTCAGTTAATTTATGACAAAGTTCCCAAGGACGTTCACAAGGCCATACACTGGGGAAAATCCTCTCAATAAAGGATGCCGAGGAAATTAGATACCACGCACCAAAAAAGGACCTTGTGAATTGTCTTCAGCACTCATATAACTACCTGAAATTTTATACCTCAAGCCCTTCCTCTGCTTTCTCTTTTGAAAATGGGCCCCCCTACTTAGGAGTCAATCACATGCAGGAAGCTTCTCCCCACTTTTCTTCACCTTTTACTCCCATTGTGATAGAGCAGGTACTGGGGACACTGGGCTCTTGTCTGCATGGGTGAGACCCATCATTGTCCAGAAGCTGAAGTTCCAGTATGTTCTGAGATTTACCGCCTATCCATGTCAACCTGGCTAGGCACTGTCTGGGTGCCAAAGCCCTGGTGAATCCCAGATCCAGTTTATCCAAACTTGTGATGCTAACTGGCCTGTTGGAAAGTGAAAGTGTTAGTCACCAGGCTCCTCTGTTCATGGACTTCTCTTGGCAAAATTACTGGAGTAGGTTGCCATTTCCTTATCCAAGGGATCTTCTCAACCTAGTGATCAAACCTGGGTCTTCTGCTTGGCAGGAAGATTCTTTATCATCTGAGCCACCAAAAAAAGCACTAAAGTTCTAATTGTTTTCAAGTTTCAGTTGCTCATTTTTGTCAAACTCTTTGCAACCCCATGGACTGCAGCCCACCAGGCTCTTCTGTCCACAGAATTCTCCAGCAAGAATACTGGGGTGGGTAGCCATTCCCTTCTCCAGAGGATCTCCCAGACCCAGGGATGAAACCCAAGTCTTCCACATTGTTGGCAGATTCTTTACCATCTGAGCCTCCAGGGAAGCCCTTGTAGAAGCCCAAGTGTTAGTAAGAGACATCATGAGAAGATTACATTAGGAGCCACCATATCCTGGATGCTATGAATGAACTAGATAGCATCACCAACTCAATGGACATGCATTTGATCAAATTCTGGCAAACTCTGAGAAATAGTGGAGGACAGGGGAACCTGGAGTGCTGGAGTCCATGGGGATACGAAGAACTGGACATGACTTAATGACTGAAAAACAGCAAAAATAATGGACAACCTGTCCCTCAGCCCCAAGGTGGATGGACTTCCACTGGCAAGGTATGACTTGAGTGGGGCTGTGTAGCACTGCTGAGAGCAGGTCAGGGTAGGGTGGGAGTCTGCTGCCCTCCCCTTGGGCTCCAGGAGACACTGAACTGTGAGCTGGGCTCCCAGGACCTGAGTTGCATTCTGGGCAGTGGGAGCAGGACTGTTTATCCTCAGTCACGTGGTCAGCCTTATCCTCTGTTATTCTTTGTGTAGAAATCATATAATTGAATAATTATATAATTTTTCTTAAATTATTTTTAACATTTAGTAAGCAATAAAATCAAATCTGAAAAACCTCAAGATCAGGGAAATTTTGCAAGAGAACTTTTTAAAGGGTTAAGCTAAATCATGTGGAAGATGGTATTATTCATTTAACTTTATACATTCAAATTCTGTCCAGGGAATTCAAATGATTCCTTTTTAAAATGAACGTCTCTCCTGTGGCAGATAAAAGTCAATAATATAGTGCTCATATAAAAGCATCCTCTTCTTCCTTTCCTTGACCTGGAGCATTCTCTAGGTGACTGGGCACTGATTCAGGTTTTCTGGCTCCACTAAGAAGAGACTGCACTTTTCTAAATTTTATTGATGTTGCTTTGTCATTTGAGACAATAAGGATCATTGGGCAAGATGCAACTAAGACCTCAGATAGGAGAACTGAGATTTCAAGGGTTTTTGTCTACAATTAGACTCTGTCACATAGAGCCTCTACCCTTTCAAATTCCTAACTGATAAATCTTTGTCAAATGCTTACCTAGCTTCTAGGATACGAAAATAAATAAGTTGTCATCATTGACGTTAAATAACTTACCAACCATTGGTAAGACATATACAGTATAATATAACACATGTGAACAAATTCAAAAATATAATACTGTAATTGAGATGGCAGGAATTTCTACAAGATAGTGGAAAACCAAGGATAAAGCCCTCTTTGATATACAGTAGGTAAGTTCTTCCCAGGTGGTGTTGGTGGTAAAAAATCTGCTTGTCAATGCAGTAGACATAAGAGGTGTGGGTTCAGTCCCTGAATTGGGGAGATTGCCAAGAGAAGTGTATGGCAACCCACTCCCATATTCTTGCCTGGAGAATCCCCGTGGACAGAGGAGCTTGGTGTGCTACAGTCCATGTGGTTGCACGGAGTCAGAGATGACTGAAGCGACTTAGCAAGTCGGAGGTCTTCTTTATAGAAGATAAATATGAAATTGGCTTTGAAAGTTGAGTAGGAACTCTCAAAGCAGAAAGCTGGAGAAAATCCAGTTATGGCAGAGAGAAATAATTTTATTTGGGGCCATTCAATTTGTTTCATGTGGTTGGAGTGGAAGGTTGTTTATTTTTTTTAATATCATATTGTTTAAATATTAGCTTCAACTAATCTGTGCAAATTAGTTGCCATTAGGATACTATTAAAAATGTGAATCACAGATATGACTAGGAAACCTGCAGGTGCAAAGACATCTACAGTAATAGCTGGGACAAAAATAGCCTAGATTTTACACATACATGAAAAATCTCATTCTCCTTTTTACTTCTTTTCTTAAATATTCATATTAGCTAAATACTTTTGAAATATTTTTATCTCCAAAAGTTCTAAAAATATAAATAATTAGCAACATATATTTCTATCTACTACTTTATTACACAGATGATTTCCAAATGGTTCTCAGTAAGTCTCATAAGCCTGAGCGGTTTCATTCAAACTCAACTAAAACACTTCACCTTTTCATTTTTCTTTCTTACCCCTTTATTCTGATGATACGTGTGCTTTAACCTCATTTTAAAAGATATTGAACTCCTTACCTCATGCTGAGTTATCAATCAACATTTATTTCAGTACTCGTCAACAGGGCCCTAATGATTCCTGATTGTAATTATTCTCTCATTGGTACCCTCAGATGACTTGCCTTTATGCTTCTGGAGAAATGACCTGTTGCTCATTAACCATAGAACATTTTGGTCTGTTCTTTCAGATCCAGGAAGGATGCTTAGCACTTCTGAGAATTCACCTGAAGGGCACAAATCAGCACCACTACAGATTTACGCTCTTGAATTCAAAATGAACTCTCTCTCCTTTTTCTAATAGCACAAAAAAGGACACTTTGATATCCTAATATAGGGTTTTAACTAAGAGCATGCGATTTGGAGTCAGAAGAGCATGCAATAGAAACTCACCTCTTTTACTTAATATGTGGTGTTCTGTGGACCTCAGTTTTCAACTGGAAATGAAAAATAAAATGAGAATGTGGATTAAATAACATAGTGGAGGATTTTTAAACTCTCTCCCTTACAGTCTGATTTCTTACAGTCTCACTCTTCATATGTCCTTTACACCATCTATTCCACATTGACTCTTGCCATTTGGATATACCTATTACTTTTATGTGAAAATAGAAGATATTCTAAAAGATCTCTCTGAACTTTCTTCCTCTTGAGTAACTTACCTGTATCCAGATTTTTTTTCTATTCAAATGGATAAATACATATGGTTTTCTCTGGCTAGCTTCATTATCTGTGCTTTCCATCATTTCTAGTTTGTATTTGGGGAGTTGCTCCATTACATCGTTGCTACTTTTCTTAGGGTGGGGATGAGGGTGGGTGGTATTTCAGTATCTTTTAAATTTGATCAGGTCTTTAAAAAGACCATTTTTTAAAAAGGAAATAATACCTAAACCTCCTTTAATGCTACATCTTACTAGCTATCACCTTTACCTAGCCTCTTCCTTAGCACTCTACCTGTACACATTTTTCTTTTTTGTTATTATCTCTCCTCCACTGTATTCAACCTTCTGTTCTTATGCCATTAAAACAGCTTAAGGGCTTCCCAGGAAGCACTAGTGGTAAAGAACCCACCTGCCAATGCAGGAGACAGAGATGTGGGTTCCATCCCTGGATTGGGAAGATCCCCTGGAGGAGACTTAAACCAGCAAAATAGGTGATTCTTTTGCTGCTAAATTTGATGAAATTTTTAAATAACTAACTTTGTTAAAGTTCTCCTCTTTATTTCACATATACTAAATTTCAGATGCTTTAGTATTTTTAGAGAAACCATGAATTCCACCAACAAGAATAGATTTGTTCTTTTTTAGACATATTGTTAATTTTGGTGATGTCACCATAGTTCACTGGATGTCAGTAAGAGTTGATTTTATAGGTTAAGAAAGGGCTATTTTAAGTACTATAATACTAGTATCAGACAACTGAAACTAAGAAAAGAGGTATAGAAAATTGATTCAATAATTAGTATATCTATTGATTATTCTTAATGGTGAAAGTGAGAGTGAAGTCACTCAGTCGTGTCTGACTCTTTGCAACCCGTGGACCACCTGGCTCCTCCATCCATGGGATTCTCCAGGCAAGAAAACTGGATTGGAATAGGTTGCCATTTCCTTCTCCAGGGGATCTTCCCAACCCAGGGATTGAACCCAGGTCTCCTGCATTGCAGGCAAACGCTTTAACCTCTGAGCCACTAGGGAAGCCCATTTAATACCATTCTTAATGGTATTAAAAGTTTAAATTGTGTTCTAGTCATACTAGAATGTAATAAACATGTGGAATGTTCTTGAGGAGAAGATATAATTTTAAAAATTAGTACATGATGGAAGAGCAATCATCAGTTGTTTCTCACCATCCTTGAAACTGTGGGGCTGCTGGGGCTGGCAGGTGGCCCGGACCTGGGTTTCAGTTTCCCTTGAAATGGTGGGATTCCCTGCCCCCATCAGGTAACCTGGAGCCAGTCAATCAACACGCGCCTAGCAAGAAAAAGGGAACCTATCAGGGGAAAGCTGAAAAGCCTGTGAACGCCCAAGTTTGAAAAAAGCCCACGAAGGTTTGGGCCAATAAGATTACTTTGCAAACATGTAACCAATCGGCTTAAGCCAGCTACCAACTGCTTATGCACACCTTATAAATTGGGTAACAGCTTGAGCTCAGCGCTCTCTGACCCCGTACCACTGCGTTGGAGGTGCAGTGGGAGCCCTGACTCGAGTCAGCAATAAACTTCCCTTTTTTTGCGAGTTGCATTGTCTTGGAAGCCTTCTCTCTTCCCGCTTGGGGATTCGGACATCGGGCATAACAAAACCACTGTCTTTTCTGCCTGTTCAAGACAATTTCATTTAAGTCTTTTTTTCAGAAATGATTTTTCCTAACTTTAAATGTTATTTCTAATGATCAGAAACATATCTAATTGCCTAAAGCAAATTTGAGCAGCCTTTAGAGCTGTCTCAATCTGAGTATGTAACAAGGTAACAACTCACTTTATTTTTCCCTTATACCCCAGGCCTTGAATACACTCAGTGCCTTCCTGTCTCAAGGCATGTTCACTTCACCACTGCTGCTCCAGCTGGTGGAATTCTGCTACTCCAATGTTATACAATAAGTTTTTGTTCAAAACATTCCCTTCCCTTTTATATTGGGCCTATCTTTATAGAACTTTATTATTTCATCAAGTATTGTAAACGAAAGTGGGGGGTATGGCTGCTTGCCACACAAAAGCCATTAAAGAGGCGATGTTTTGGAAATGAAAGTTTGCTTCATTTTGGATTCTGACAACTGAAGGCTGGGGGAAGTGCGGACACCTATCCAAAGGCTGACTTGCTCCCCACCCCACACAGCCAGTGGGCAAGAGGGGGCTACATGCAGAAACAGCACAGTCAGCTCTGAGAGTCATCTTGAAGTTAATCGTGTGGAGGTCTGATCAGTGTCATCTTGTTTTAGGTATAGTTGGTCTTCAGTTTCAGAGTCAGCTTGCTCTCACTTCTTTGAGACCAGTTCTTGGAACTGTGTGAAATGGAGCAAATTGTGTCATAGCTTAGACTTGGTCATCATGCAATTAGCTTCTTCCACCTGTTGGGGGTTTCAGTATCTATAGGACAGCTCACAGGATATGACTCAGAATAAAGGTCCTTAACTTTGCTTATTGTCTAAACTATGATTGTATTGTCTTGTTTGATTGCTTCTCTTTGTTTCTGCATTTTTATCACTTCTCTGATTAATCTTATTCTTTGGCTAAAGTCTTTCCTCAGGCAAAAGGCAGGCAGAGGACATAGTGGGGTGGGCAAGGACCATAGGGTCCTGCTCCATTTCAATATCACCATATACTCAATCACTAAAATCTGGAATATAGAAGCTGTCTTTTATCTCTGTTCTTTATTCATCATGTGTAGTTAATATTCTTAATAAGGAATAAAGTTAAGAATGTAGACTCTGGAGCTATCAAAATTCAAATCACAGTTTTGCCATTAGCTCTCTGGCTTTGGGAAATTTATTTAAAATCCCTGTGCCTCATTTCCCACATTTTAAGTTTGCTAGTTTCAGTACTGATACTATCTCTCTAAATTCATTCTTAGCCATCATCATGCTGAATTAGCTAGATTTCCACCGTTTCCATTTTAAATATTAAATTATTTTATTTTTTATTTCTTTTTTACTTTTATTGAGGCAACACTGTTTTTTTTTTTTTTTTCCATTTATTTTTATTAGTTGGAGGCTAATTACTTTACAACATTGCAGTGGTTTTTGTCATACATTGAAATGAATTAGCCATGGATTTACATGTATTCCCCATCCCGGTCCCCCCTCCCACCTCCCTCTCCACCCCATCCCTCTGGGTCTTCCCAGTGCACCAGGTCTGAGCACTTGTCTCATGCATCCAACCTGGGCTGGTGATCTGTTTCGCCCTAGATAAACATGTTTCGATACTGTTCTCTTGAAACATCCTGCCCTCGCCTTCTCCCACAGAGTCCACAAGTCTGTTCTATACATCTGAGCCTCTTTTTCTTTTTTTGCATATAGGGTTATCGTTACCATCTTTCTAAATTCCATACATATGTGTTAGTATAATGTAATGGTCTTTATCTTTCTGGCTTACTTAGCTCTGTATAATGGGCTCCAGTTTCACCCATCTCATTAGAACTGATTCAAATGAATTCTTTTTAATGGCTGAGTAATATTCCATGGTGTATATGTACCACAGCTTCCTCATCCATTCGTCTGCTGATGGGCATCTAGGTTGCTTCCATGACCTGGCTATTATAAACAGTGCTGCGATGAACATTGGGGTGCATGTGTCTCTTTCGGATCTGGTTTCCTCAGTGTGTATGCCTAGAAGTGGTATTGCTAGGTCATATGGCAGATCTATTTCCAGCTTTTTAAGGAATCTCCACACTGTTTTCCATAGTGGCTCAACTAATTTGCATTCCCCACCAACAGTGTAAGAGGGTTCCCTTTTCTCCACACCCTCTCCAGCATTTATTGCTTGTAGACTTTTGGATAGCAGCCATCCTGACTGGCGTGTAATGGTACCTCATTGTGGCTTTGATTTGCATTTCTCTGATAATGAGTGATGTTGAGCATCTTTTCATGTGTTTTTTTGCCATCCGTATGTCTTCCTTGGAGAAATGTCTGTCTAGTACTTTGGCCCCTTTTTTTGATTGGGTCATTTATTTTTCTGGAATTGAGCTGCAGGTGTTGCTTGTATATTTTTGAGATTAATCCTTTGTCTGTTGCTTCATATGCTATTATTTTCTCCCAATCTGAGGGCTGTCTTTTCCCCTTGCTTATAGTTTCCTTTGTTGTGCAAAAGCTTTTAAGTTTCATTAGGTCCCATTTGTTTATTTTTGCTTTTGTTTCTAAAAGTCTGGGATGTGGGTTATAGAGGATCCTGCTGTGATTTATGTCAGAGAGTGTTTTGCCTATGTTATCCTCTAGGAGTTTTATAGTTTCTGGTCTTACATTTAGATCTTTAATCCATTTTGAGTTTATTTTTGTGTATGGTGTTAGAAAGTGTTCTAGTTTCATTCTTTTACAGGTGGTTGACCAGTTTTCCCAGCACCACTTGTTAAAGAGGTTGCCTTTTTTCCGTTGTATATCCTTGCCTCCTTTGTCGAAGATAAGGTGACCATAGGTTCGTGGATTTATCTCTGGGCTTTCTATTCTGTTCCATTGATCTATATTTCTGTCTTTGTGCCAGTACCATACTGTCTTGATGACTGTGGCTTTGTAGTATAGTCTGAAGTCAGGCAGGTTGATTCCTCCAGTTCCATTCTTCTTTCTCAAGGTTACTTTGGCTATTCGAGGTTTTTTGTATTTCCATACAAATTGTGAAATTAATTGTTCTAGTTCTGTGAAAAATACCGTTGGTAGTTTGATAGGGATTGCATTGAATCTGTAGATTGCTTTGGGTAGAATAGCCATTTTGACAATATTGATTCTTCCAATCCATGAACATGGTATATTTCTCCATCTGTTTGTGTCCTCTTTGATTTCTTTCATCAGTGTTTTATAGTTTTCTATGTATAGGTCTTTTGTTTCTTTAGGTAGATATACTCCTAAGTATTTTATTCTTTTTGTTGCAATGGTGAATGGTATCATTTCCTTAATTTCTCCTTCTGTTTTCTCATTGTTAGTGTATAGGAATGCAAGAGATTTCTGTGTGTTAATTTTATATCCTGCAACTTTACTGTATTCATTGATTAGCTCTAGTAATTTTCTGGTGGAGTCTTTAGGGTTTTCTATTTAGAGGATCATGTTATCTGCAAACAGAGAGAGTTTCACTTCTTCTTTTCCTATCTGGATTCCTTCTACTTCTTCTTCTGCCCTGATTGCTGTGGCCAACACTTTCAAAACTATGTTGAATAGTAGTGGTGAGAGTGGGCACCCTTGTCTTGTTCCTGATTTCAGGGGAAATCCTTTCAATTTTTCACCATTGAGGGTGATGCTTGCTGCGGGTTTGTCATATATGGCTTTTATTATGTTGAGGTATGTTCCTTCTATTCCTGCTTTCTGGAGAGTTTTAATCATAAATGGATGTTGAATTTTGTCAAAGGCTTTTTATGCATCTATTGAGATAATCATATGGTTTTTATCTTTCAATTTGTTAATGTGGTGTATTACATTGATTGATTTGCGGATATTAAAGAATCCTTGCATTCCTGGGATAAAGCCCACTTGGTCATGGTGTATGATTTTTTTAATATGTTGTTGGATTCTGTTTGTTAGAATTTTGTTAAGGATTTTTGCATCTATGTTCATCAGTGAATTGGCCTGTACTTCTCTTTTTTTGTGGTATCTTTGTCTGGTTTTGGAATTAGGGTGATGGTGGCCTCATAGAATGAGTTTGGAAGTTTACCTACTTCTGCAATTTTCTGGAAGAGTTTGAGTAATATAGGTGTTAGCTCTTCCCTAAATTTTTGGTAGAATTCAGCTGTGAAGCCATCTGGTCCTGGGCTTTTTTTTGCTGGAAGATTTCTGATTACAGTTTCGATTTCCTTGCTTGTGATGGGATTGTTAAGATCTTCTATTTCTTCCTGATTCAGTTTTGGAAAGTTATACTTCTCTAAGAACTTGTCCATTTCTTCCAAGTTGTCCATTTTATTGGCATAGAGCTGCTGGTAGTAGTCTCTTATGATCCTTTGTATTTCAGTGTTGTCTGTTGTGATCTCTCCATTTTCGTTTCTAATTTTGTTAATTTGGTTCTTCTCCCTTTGTTTCTTAATGAGTCTTGCTAATGGTTTGTCAATTTTGTTTATTTTTTCAAAAAACCAGCTTTTAGCTTTGTTGATTTTTGCTATGGTCTCTTTAGTTTCTTTTGCATTTATTTCTGCCCTAATTTTTAAGATTTCTTTCCTTCTACTAACTCTGGGGTTCTTCATTTCTTCCTTCTCTAGTTGCTTTAGGTGTAGAGTTAGGTTATTTATTTGACTTTTTTCTTGTTTCTTGAGGTAGGCCTGTAGTGCTATGAATCTTCCCCTTAGCACTGCTTTTACAGTGTTCCATAGGTTTTAGGTTGTTGTGTTTTCATTTTAATTCATTTCTATGCATGTTTTGATTTCTTTTTTGATTTCTTCTATGATTTGTTGGTTATTCAGAAGCGTGTTGTTTAGCCTCCATGTTTGAATTTTTAATAATTTTTTTCCTGTAATTGAGATCTAATCTTACTGCACTGTGGTCAGAAAAGATGACTGGAATGATTTCAATTTTTTTGAATTTACCAAGACTAGATTTATGGCCCAGGATGTGATCTATTCTGGAGAAGGTTCCGTGTGCACTTGAGAAAAAGGTGAAGTTGATTGTTTTGGGGTGAAACGTCCTATAGATGTCAATTAGGTCTAGCTCGTCCATTGTGTCCTTTAAAGTTTGTGTTTCCTTGTTCATTTTCTGTTTAGTTGATCTATCCATAGTTGTCAGTGGGGTATTAAAGTCTCCTACTATTATTGTGTTACTATTAATTTCCTCTTTCATACTCGTTAGTGTTTGCCTTACATATTGCAGTGCTCCTATGTTGGGTGCATATATATTTATAATTGTTATATCTTCTTCTTGAATTGATCCTTTGATCATTACGTAGTGTCCATCTTTGTCTCTTTACACAGCCTTTATTTGAAAGTCTATTTTATCTGATATGAGTATTGCGACTCCTGCTTTCTTTTGGTCTCCGTTTGCATGGAATATTTTTTTCCAGCCCTTCACTTTTAGTCTGTATGTGTCCCTTGCTTTGAGGTGGGTCTCTTGTAGACAGCATATATAGGGGGTCTTGCTTTTGTATCCATTCAGCCAGCCTTTGTCTTTTGGTTGGGGCATTCAACCCATTTACATTTAAGGTAATTATTGATAGGTATGGTCCCGTTGCCATTTATTTTGTTGTTTGAGGTTCACGTTTACACCACCTTTCTGTGTTTCCTGTCTAGAGAAGAACCTTTAGTATTTGTTGAAGAGCTGGTTTGGTGGTGCTGAATTCTCTCAGCTTTTGCTTGTCTGTAAAGCTTTTGAGTTCTCCTTCATATCTGAATGAGATCCTTGCTGGGTAGAGTAATCTAGGTTGTAGGTTATTCTCTTTCATTACTTTAAGTATGTCCTGCCATTCCCTTCTGGCCTGAAGGGTTTCTATTGATAGATCAGCTGTTATCCTTATGGGAGTCCCTTTGTGTGTTATTTGTTGTTTCTCCCTTGCTGCTTTTAATATTTGTTCTTTGTGTTTGATCTTTGTTAATTTGATTAATATGTGTCTTGGGGTGTTTTGCCTTGGGTTTATCCTGTTTGGGACTCTCTGGGTTTCTTGGACTTGGGTGGCTACTTCCTTCCCCATTTTAGGGATATTTTTAGCTATTATCTCCTCGAGTAAGTTCTCATGGTCTTTCTTTTTGTCTTCTTCTTCTGGGACTCCTATGATTCGAATGTTGGGGTGTTTCACATTGTCCCAGAGGTCCCTGATGTTGTCCTCATTTCTTTTGATTCTTTTTTCTTTTTTCCTCTCTGCTTCATTTATTTCCACCATTTTATCTTCTAACTCACTTATCCTATCTTCTGTCTCTGTTATTCTACTCATGTTTCCCTCCAGAGTGTTTTTGATCTCATTTATTTCATTATTAATTTTTAATTGACTTTTTTTTAATTTCTTCTAGGTCCTTCTTAAACCTTTCTTGCATCTTCTCAATCTTTGTCTCCAGGCTATTTATTTGTAACTCCATTTTGTTTTCAAGATTTTGGATCATTTTTATTATCATTATTCTAAATTCTTTTTCAGGTAGATTCCCTATTTCCTCCTCTTTTGTTTGACTTGGTGGGTTTTTTTTCATGTTCCTTTACCTGTTGGGTATTTCTCTGCCTTTTCATCTTGTTTAGATTGCTGTGTCTGGAGTGGGCTTTCTATATTCTTGTGGTCTGTGGTTCCTTTTATTGTGGACGTTTCACCCAGTGGGTGGGGTTGGACGATTTGATTCGTCAAGGTTTCCTGGTTAGGGAAGCTTGTGTCAGCGTTCTGGTGCATGGAATTGGATTTCTTCTCTCTGGAGTGCAGCGGAGTGTCCAGTAATGAGTTTTGTGATGGGTCTTTGTGTTAGGTGTGACTTTGGACAGCCTGTATGTTGACACTCAGGTCTATGTTCCTGCGTTGCTAAAGACTTTGCGTGGTATGTCTTGTACTAGAGCTTATTGGCTCTTGGGTGGTGGTTGGTTTTAGTGTAGGTATGGAGGCTTTTGGATGGTCTCTTATTCCTTAGTGTTCCGTGTAGTCAGGAGTTTTCTGGTTTTCTCAGGTTTTGGGCTTAAGTCTCCTGCCTCTGGATTTCAGTTTTATTCTTCCAATAGTCTCAAGACTTCTCCAACTATACAGCACTGATAATAAAACTTCTAGGTTAATGGTGAAAAGATTCTCCACTGTGAGAGACAACCAGAGAGATTCACAGAATTACATGAAGAATAGGAGAGGGAGGAAGGAGATAGAGGTGAGCAGGAGGAGAAAAAGGGGACTCAAGAGGAGAGAGACAGATCTACACAGTTATCTGTTCCCAAAGTGTTCTCTGTAGCCCAGACATCCACAAAGATTCACAGAATTGGATTGGGAAGAGAAGGGGAAAGGAGGAAATAGAGGTGTTCTGAGGTAGAAAACAGAGAGTCAAAAGTGGGAGAGTAATCACCACACTCCTAAATAGAAATGGGAACTGAATATTGGATTCTTAAATGTCCAAAATTTATATCACATACTGAAAAACAAAGATTAAAAATCTAGTGTAGAGGTTAGACTCTTTGAAATACAATATTTAAAAACAAAAACACAAAAAAATTAGAAATGTATTTGAAGTTTGGTTTAAAAATAGGGTTTCTCTCTCTTTTTTTTTTTTTTGCCAAGGTTATAGTGAAATGAAAATGAAAATTAAGGAATAATAGAGGAGTATTAGAGGACTTTAAAAGGAAATAGAAGAGAAAAACAAGAAAAAGAAAAAAAATTTTTTTTTCCCTAATTAAAAAAAATCGTATAAATATATGAAAATGAAAGTTGAGGAGTAATGGGGGAGTAATAGGAAATTTTAAAAGAAAATAAAAGAGAAAAAATAAAAAATAAAAAAAAAGGAAAGAAAAAAATTTTTTTTTTCCTAATTAAAAAAATCGTATAAATATATGAAAATGAAAGTTGAGGAGTAATGGGGGAGTAATAGGGAATTTTAAAAGAAAAGAGAAAAAATAAAAAAAGGAAAGAAATTTTTTTTTTTTTTTATAAATTAAAAAAAAAAAAACATATATATCTAGGAATTTCTCTGGAGTTGTTGCGTTCAGTGTAGTTTCAGTTCAATTTCAGATAGCTCCTCTTTGCAGCTTACACTTCTAGATACCTATAGGCCCCTTCCGGTGTAGTCGGTGTTACCTTCAGGGATTTTAATCTGTTGCACCGGTCCTTTCTGAAGTGGTTCCCTTTGTTTATTTTGGCTTCTCTTCGGTGTCTAATTTCCGCCCTGACACAGGCGGGCGGAGGTGATCTCTTATTTAGGTTCTCTAGTTCAGTTTAGTCCTGCTACGGGGAGGGCGGGGCGCTGCAGACAGATACCGCTCCGTGTGGCTAGCACTCACCGGCCACACTGGGTTTGCCCCGCTCACGGGTGTCAGTGCTTTCCCCGTCTACACTGCTCAGGCTCCCGGCTGCTCTATATGGAGCGGGCCCTGCGTTGAGTGCGGTTCCAGTTTTCTGGTACTCCACAAAAACGTGGATTCGGCTGCATCTGCGTTTTGTGCCTTTCCTGGCCTGAGCGGCCCAGGCAGCCAGAGGCTTGGGCGCACTCTCTGGGTACCGCAAGCTTTTTCCCTCCGCGACCTCAGCGCGCGCCGCCAGTCGGGTCTCAGGAAGTCTTTAGATAGGAACCGGGTGCCTGTTTGCAGTGTGGGAGGGGGTGGCTTCTCTGGGGCTGAGTTTGCCCTTTTCCCCTTCCCCCTGCCTCCTACCTCCAGCGGGGACGGGCCGGCTCTTTTCTGGACTTTCTCAGTCCCTTTGTTTCGCGAACCACAGGCAGTGTGTTCCGGCCGGTTGATTTTGTCCCACCGTTTAAAAAACGCTCCCTCCGATTGCTCTCAGGGTCTTCGGGCCGGTCCTTACCCTATGCAATGCCGCCCGCTCCTCTCCGTTCCGCCCCCGCTTGTTGCTGGCGGGTGCGTGCGTCTGGGGTACTTTTCTGCTGGGAGTTGCTTTTAGGCACGTAATCTGTGGGCCTTATTTAATTTTTCCTCCCAGTTAGATTGCCCAAAACTTCCCCCAGTCCCGCCAGTGTGAGGGTTTCCTGGTGATTGGAAACTTCCTCTATTAAGACTCCCTTCCCGGGACGGGTCTCCGTCCGTAGCTCTTTTGTCTCCCTTTTTATCTTTTATATTTTGTCCTACCTCCCTTTGAAGACAATGGGCTGCTTTTCTGGGCGCCTGATGTCCTCTGCTAGCGATCTGAAGTTGTTTTGTGAAATTTGCTCAGCGTTCAAATGTTCTTTTGATGAATTTGTAGGGGAGAAGGTGGTCTCCCCGTCCTATTCCTCCGCCATCTTGGCTCCTCCCCCGAGGCAACACTGGTTTAAAGCATGATATAAGTTTCATATTTGCAACATTATATTTTTACTTCTGTATAGTTTTATTCTGCAGTGTTATAGCATGCTCACCATCAGATACACACAGCAACCTTATTGGTTTACTTTTCTCTATTACCTCACTGTAAAATTAATCTTTCTAAAACACCGTTCTGATTGTATTTCTTTTTCCCTTAAATTGTCAGAAGAGAGGGTCCAAAATCATGAAATCATATATAGACAACTTTATATTTTGCATTCATAGAGAGAATTTTCTCTCATCAAACAGTTGTGATGGTGGTCAAACTTGGAGTAGGTCCAGGATGTAAATCTAGGACTTTTGAATCCACAGTCAAGATTTGTACAATTTGCCTCATTTATTAAGTCTAATGTGCTTTTGTGTGTGTGCGAAGTTGCTTCAATCATGTCCAACTCTTTGTGACCCTATGGACTGTAGCCCACCAGGCTCCTCTGTCCATGGCATTCTCCAGGCAAGAACTCCATGGCATTCTCCATGGCAACCGGACTGGGTTGCCATGTCCTCCTCTAAGGGATCTTCCCATCCCAGGGATTGAACCCATGTCTCTTATGTCTCCTGAATTGGCAGGTGGATTCTTTACCACTAGTGCCACCTGGGAAGTCCCACAATCTCCCTTTACAGCATTTACCATCTCTTTTTCTGAGAAATTTAAAGAACTTAAAGTAAACAGCTTTACTGTTTAGAAGTAAATTTAACATATTTGCTGACCACATACTTCCCTTTATCCCCCTGCAGTAAATTAGTTATTCATAGTAAATCATGCATAATATATATATATATATATTTTTAATCCTGAGCTACAGTAATAGTCAAAGGTATGGTTTTTTCCAGTAGTCATGTATGGATGTGAGAGATGGACTATAAAGAAAGCTGAGTGCCAAAGAATTGATGCTTTTGAACTGTGGTGTTGGAGAAGACTCTTGAGAGTCCCTTGGACTATAAGGAGATCCAACCAGCCCATCCTAAAGGACATCAGTCCTGAATATTAATCTCAAGGACTGATGCTAAAGCTGAAACTCCAATACTTTGGCCACCTGATGCAAAGAACTGACTCATTTGAAAAAAGCTTGATGCTGGGAAAGATTGAAGGCAAGAGGAGAAGGGGACAACAGAGGATGAAATGTTTGGATGGCATCACTGACTCAATGGACATGAGTTCTGAGTAAACTCTGGGAGTTGGTGATGGACAGGGAGGCCTGGCATGCTGCAGTCCACGGGGTCTCAAAGAGTCAGACAGACTGAGAGACTGAACTGAACTGAACATTAATCCATATAGACCTGTAGAATCAATATGCCCTAAGATGAAACTGTACTTCCCCGGTGGCCCAGGTGGTAAAGATCCAACGGCAATGCAGGAGACCTGGGTTCAATCCCAGGGTTAGGAAGATCCTCTGGAGAAGAGATGGCAACCCATTCCAGTATTCTGGCCTGGATAATCCCATGAACAGAGGAACCTGAGGGCTGCAGTCCATGAGGTCGTTAAAAGTTGGACATGACTAAACGACTAAGCACAGCATAGCACAGCACACGATGAGACTGCAGTTTATCCTAGGACACACAGCATGTTTTTATGCACTGATGTTTTATGTTCAAGTCCACAGAGTATGTTTGGCTTTTAGTTTTATATCAGCCTGAGGCTTAGTCTTTGTGCCTTTTCAAAATTTTGCCTCTACCTTTTAAAAAATATTTACTTTAATTATATTGGATTGAAAGTGGAATAAAGCACTTGAATCACTTGATTATTTGAAATAAAACTGATGTGATTAAATTGGACTTCTTAAACTAATAGTGACTTTTAAATTAACAACTGGAAGACACTGTATATTCGTTTTCCTTCTATGATATTGAGAATGATACCTGAAAACATCTTTTTGAGTGTCCATTGAGACACAGATTGAAATTTTTAAAATGAGAAATAAGTAAACCATAAAAATTATTAGAAATACAGTTTTATAATTGCTTTTATTTTACTACAATTCACGTAGCTTCCTGTTTTTTCAGACAATAGATGGACGAGAACCATGTATGCTATTTATAATTGGAATTGAGATGAATTTACCTCCTACTGTTCATTGTCAGTATTGTATCCAAAAGCAGTGGGAGGAAATCTACCTTCTACTAATATTCAATTTGTGAACATTCATATCCTTATATCAGCAGGAAACTCGCTACATAAATTATAGAAACAGATGCATATCACCAGGCAAGAAGAGGTTTACTCATTTAAGATGCTGTGAGAAGCTGGTATTTTATCAGCTAAGCACATCATCTTCACCTCAACATGAAAATGCATTTCATTAAAAAAAATCTTTCTGGAAATTTTAGTAAATGAATTGTATCAGACCTGAAAATCTATAATCTCTGAGTGAGCTTAAAATTAGATAATGAAAAAAAAAAAATGAAATGATAGATAATGAAAGAAATCTTACACCTGAAAAAAAAAATTGATCTTAGAAAGATGACATAGATAGCATTATTATATCCAGCTTGCTTATTCATGCAATTATTCAATATAAGAATTTGGGGAAGTAATATATGCTACAGATCTTGATTCTACAATTAATGAAACAAAAATTTTAGGTTGAAGGATGATATATATAGAATATTTTGAGGAGTAAGTAATATTATTTTTGGGAACTTTGAGTTCCCTGATCATAAAAGACAGCAGCTTATATATATATATATATTCTTGATTTTTTTTTTCTTTTAAAGAATGTGCAGTTTTGTTTTACTTTATATTGGTGTCTTCTACTTTTAGAAGCTACCTATTTGGACAGAGGGTTTGACAAGGACATAAGGCAAATTTGAAATCTAGACTTGTGTCTCTCACTAACTCGCCTTTGTGCATTTTATTTTTCTCATATTTTGGTGAATTGTTCAGGCATTAATATCTACACTACTTTCCACTTTCAATTCTAGTAAGCCAGCAATTAATGAATGCTCTGAGCTGGTATTGCATATCTATTTTTTTTTTATAAAATAGTCATTGAATTTTCAAGAATCAGTAAACTATAAAATTTCCTGTCAAATTAAAAATTTTACCAAACTTTCTATATTACATAAAATGTAGCAATCATTTGTCTTCTAGTTAGCTATAGACTGAAATTTAAATTTATGTTGTCCTAGAAAATATCTTATTCCAGCCCTATAATGTATAAACTTATGCTAATTTTCATGAGTTAATTCAATATTATATAAATTTTCTTACTTTTTTCCTAGTAAAATGTAACCAATGAAGTGTTGTAACTGTCACATTTTTTAGTTTTCCTCTTGCTATATGTGCTTGTTAATTCATTCATTTAAAACTTTTACATTTTAATAGATTAGTGAGCAAATTCTGGAGAACTATTTTCCCCAAAGTTGTTGGCCATAAAAAAAATTAATTAACATTTCAATGAATGACTTGAGTGAAATTCATTTGCAAGAATGCTGCAATTGATGAGAACTTTAATATACTACAGAAATTTTAATGTTTTATCATAGGAATGATGTAAAGTAAGCCAGGATTCTTTAGTTGGAACTACAGACTATGAGAAGTAACACTTATCTTGATTTTTTCTGATCCTCTCACTCCCCACAAAAATGCTGGACAATTTCTGCTAGATTTTTGAGGGATATACTTAGGTTTAGCAATGACAAATAACATAAACTTATAATATTAAAAAAGAATAAAAAGCAATATGTGTTTTTGCTAGTAGTGCAGCTCTACTGACATTAATTTCATGATACTTGTGAAATCAGTAAAAACTAAAATAAGATGCTAGAAGTTGAATTTGAAGTAAGAAGAAGGTGAAAGAACTTTTTAAAATCATGTTTCAGTATTTATAAGGATCTTCTTCACATTTTTCCATAAATGTCCTTTATTTAATTTTCACCCTGTGATATTTATCTGAATGCTGTATAATATATATATATATATATGTATATAATATGAGAAAACCATATATTTATGTATCTATTTTTCACATTTGCTTATGATATAATAAATCAATAAACATTATTCTTAACATGAACTAATCATTTCTCACTCAATTTCTCACTCAATATAATACTAACTGTACCTTCAATGCACTAATAAATAAAGCTGAAGAAATAGCAAAAGGCCTCAATTTCACTCCATTCTCTTTGGAATATGCAGGTGTCCTCTATTCTTCTGATATTTTGTGACAGAGAAATACATAAAATCAGAATTGAAATGTTTTCTAGAAGAAGGCAATGCTAATTTTATATAAAGTAGTTCATTGAAGATGTAGGATATCACAACTAATATTAAGAAGCAAAGATTATCATGAGGATAAAAGCAAAGTCTAGAAAAGCCAATTTCAAGGTTATCACAAAAAGAACTCAAGAATTCTAAGTAAAATAATAAGGAAGAAAATCCAAAAGTGTATTGAATTTCAGTTTACCCTAGCCAATTTGTTTTATGTATGCAATGATTAAAATCAGAAAATTGTTATACATAATGTGATAATTAAAATGTTAAATATGTTATTTTGTTCATAGAATACAAAATAAAGATATGGTTAAACAGCTAACACTGGCTGAAATAGATTATGGTAATAAAGAAACTGAAAAATACTTTAAGAGACAATCATATGTATACAAATAACCCATTAAGGAACCTAGAGAATAGAAAAATTGTAAATGCTAACAAAAAATTATAGATGAAAGTGTTTAAAACTTTAGGTGAATATAAGGCCTTTTACTAATATTCAAAAGATAAAAACTATTAAGGAAATATTCGAAATATTCTGTACATTTAAGAAACAATTCCACATGACAATAAAATTACGGTAATAAGCAGATGACATTCCAAGAAACAATGTTTGAAACAAATGACAAAGATAAATACTTATTATCCCAAATCTATGACATTTTTGACAAATCAAAAAATGATACAAATAATATTTTCCATATCGTATTTCAGATGATATGAAAATCATTAGAAAAATTTAGGAAAGTTAAGACACCTACTTAATGTAAGTATAAATAGACTCAACATTACTAGTAATCAGGGAAATTTTAAAAAAGCATGGAAAAAGGAAACGAAGCAAATGCCTTTATTAGGCTCCACAACTGGATTGATTTGGTATTCCCAGACTAAGGTCACATTATTTATATCAAAAGAGCATTAATCATCTATTGTATGTACAGCAGTGTGTATGTCAATCCCAATGTCCCAATTTACCCCTCCAGCCCGTTCCCTCTTGGTAGCCATACATTTCTTATCTCTACGTCTGTGACTCTATTTCTGTTTTGTAAATAAGTTCATTTGTACCTTTTTTTGTTTTAGATAACACATATAAGCAATATCATTGATATTTATATTTCTCTCACTTACTTTACTCAATTTGTTAGTCTCTAGGTCAGTCCATCCATGTCACTGGAAATGGCATTATTTAAGTCTTTTTTTTATGCCTTAGGAATATTTACAGTGCATTTATGTCTTCTTTATCCATTTCTCTATTGATAGACATTTAGGTTGCTTCCATGTCCTGGCTATTGTAAACAGTGCTGTAATGAACATGAAGGTGCATGTACCTTTTCAAATTGTGGGTTTTTTTCTGGTATATACGACCAGGGATGAGATCCCTGGATCATATTGTAGGTCTATTTTTAGTTTGTTAAGGATTCTCATCCTGTTCTCCATAGTGCCTGTACCAATTTACATTCCCACAAACAGCGTAGAGGGTTCCCCTTTCTCCCTGCCCTCTTCAGTATTTATGGTCTGTAGATTATTTTGATGAGGACTATTCTTACCTACAAGAGGTGATACATCATTGTAGTTTTGATTTTCATTCTCTAATAATTAGCGATATCAGACACCTTGTCACAGGGATCTTACTCAATAATCTGTAATGAGCTATATCGGAAAAAAAAAATCTAAAAACCAGTGAACACCCATACAGTGCATTACTGATTCACTCTGCTATATGGCAGAAACTAACACAACATTGTATATCAACTATATTCTAATAAAAATTAATTAAAAATAAAGAATTAAAAGGGAAAAAAAGAATTATTTGGGGGGAAACTGACACCTTAAAATGATTATTTCAACCAGTAAATACAATTTACTTTTTCAAACAAGTAAATCAAAAGAGCAGGGTCTTATCTACAAGAAGAGTTAGAGGGAGGCAGTGAAGATTGTTGATTAAAAAGGCTGTTGGCAAAGACTTACCAGAGGCTTACACTTGCTGTGATTCTGCAGGCTAGTATCTAGGGCCGGCACTTCCCTGAA
This sequence comes from Odocoileus virginianus, assembly GCF_023699985.2. Taxonomy (NCBI): domain Eukaryota; kingdom Metazoa; phylum Chordata; class Mammalia; order Artiodactyla; family Cervidae; genus Odocoileus; species Odocoileus virginianus. Next base: position 61,694,416 of record NC_069684.1, read on the forward strand.
GAGCTAGTGTCAGTTTAAGGTCACTGCAGTCTGCTTGTCCCAACAAAATGTATGCTGAAGCAGAGATTCCAAGAGTAACTTAATAGCTAATCTCTTCACAACTTGGACAGTATATTACACCTAATTTCAGTCATATATAAACAAATATAGGCTTGGAGAGATATTAAATAAGGCTGAGAGATATTACCATACACTTTTTGTTGAGATAAGGAAGTTAGTGGATAAGGAATGAAAATTCAATTCAGATAGAGAAGGGTATTTAAAGGAAATATTACAAAGTAGAGTATTATGAAATTATACACATAGGACAGAGCCACTAGCCACATTGGTGTTCATTGGAAAGGTGATAATGATAAGTAGGGAATATAACTTTAGGAACATCAAGAGAAGTGATATTAGGGTATCTAATTTTCAAAAATTTCCATTTTCTCTTAATTTAATAAACTCTGTAACATCTGGAATTTTGCAAATTTCATTTAATTACTGACATTTTGTAGACTCAGGTGACTATGCATTATTTTCACAGCTCTATTGCTATTAATGTGATGAGACTGTATATTATAATCCAGGACAGCTAAATCTATCAATAAATTCCCTCCTACAGGATACCCTTATATATACAAATTTAACCGTGAAAAGGCTTCCCTGGTGGCTCAGATGGTAAAGGGTCTGTCTGCAATGCAGGGGACTCAGGTTCAATCCCTGGGTCGGGAAGATCCCCTGGAGAAGGAAATGGCAACCCACTCCAGTATCCTTGCCTGGAGAATCCCATGGACGGAGAAGCCTGGTGGGCTGCTGTCGATAGGGTCGCAAAGAGTCGGACATGACTGAGTGACCTCACTCACAGCAAAATAAACTGAATGTAAATACTGGATTCTACTTAGATATCAGGGCATGAAGGCATCACATCACTGAATGCATACATGAAGATCAGGTTTTAAGGTCAAATTCCATGCAGAAAATAGGGTCAATAAGAAAGCCCTTGATTATTTATTAAAATATGAATGCATATTTATATTTAAATATGCATATTCAAATATATGAGCTATAAATATATATATACACACTTAATGCTAAGGCATTATTTTAATAATAAATCATGAGAAATGATAATGAAATCACTTTACAGGAACTTTGTATTTTTATGTTGCATATATTTATAAAGTCATTTCATGCAGAATATTCCTTCCTAGTAGACTAACCAAGAATTTAACAATTGCATTTTATTATGCTGGATTTAAGCCAAATTTAGCTAACAATAGTAAGAAAAAATATGGGCTACATAGCACACAGAAGTATGAAATATGCAAATCAAAATGAAATTATGGGCTACATAGCACACAGAATCATTATATATATATATATATATATATTATATATATATATGCTTTTTTTTTTTTTTAGCTCGAGGTATAAATTAAAGGAAGTTTGGAACAATTGTAAAGCTTATGTCCAATCCCCTTTTATTCTCATAATATTGGTAGACATTATGAATTTAATTTTTATTGTTCCCTTCGGTACTTCATTGCAGACGTGAAGACATTATCAACTTTGGACAAAGTACCATGAGCAGCATGACAATTCACTTTATAAATCTTTCTCACTGTCCTCATTTTTTGGTCTACTATCAGCTTTGCAAAGGAATCAAACAAGTTTCACATATTCCATTTTGTTTTCAGTTTCATTAACTTCATATTTAACAGTCTCACCATTAAAAATCATCATATGTTTATATTGAATTCATCTTTTGAAGAGATTAGGCCAATTCTTAGGACTTTTTCACATTTTGGATTTTTTTATTGTTCCTGTTATTTTTTAATTTATTAAATCTGTATTTATTATTTATTTGCTTGTGTTGGGTCTTAACGGCAGCCTGAGGACTGTCATTATTTTTGTTGCAGCACACAGATCTTCAGTTGCAGCATACGAACTCTTAGTTGTGGCATGTGGGATCTAGTTCCTTCACCATGGATTAAACTCAGGCCCCCTCCATTGGGAACACAGTCTTAACCATTGAACCACCAGGGAAGTCCCTATCCTTTTTTTGTTGTTGTTGTTTTCTTTTGTTTTGTTTTAGGAAGCGGTTTTTATTCAGGTGAGACATCCTTGGTAAGTTCCTGCATAGGTGAGATACTGTATTGTATATATTACATCACATCAGTCATCGGGACACACAGGATGTTTCAGCTCCAGTCATTAACAATGCTTGGTTAAAGCAGTTACCACCAAATCATTTCCTGCTACATATAGTCCTCTCTCTCTCCCCTCACTGCCTTCAAAAATTGCTACTAATCTGTAAAATGATATTTTAACATCTAACAAGTTTCTTATTTGTCTATAATCCTTTACTGTGTAATGGCTTTAACATTTATTAGTGACTCTAGATTCTTTTTTTTTTTTTTTTTTGCATTTATTTTTATTAGTTGGAGGCTAATTACTTTACAATATTGTAGTGGTTTTTGCAATACATTGACATGAATCAGCCATGGATTTACATGTGTTCCCCATACTGATCCCCCCTCCCACCTCCCTCCCCATCCCATCCCTCTGGGTCTTCCCAGTGCACCAGCCCCGAGCACTTGTCTCATGCTTCCAACCTGGACTGGCAATCTGTTTCACACTTGATAATATACATGTTTCAAAGCTGTTCTCTCAGATCATCCCACCCTTGCCTTCTCCCATAGAGTCCAAAGGTCTGTTCTATACATCTGTGTCTCTTTTTCTGTCTTGCATATAGGGCTATCATTACCATCTTTCTAAATTCCATATATAAGCATTAGTATACTGAATTGGTGTTTATCTTTCTGACTTACTTCACTCTGTAAAATGGGCTCCAGTTTTATCCATCTCATTAAAACTGATTCAAATGTATTCTTTTTAATGGCTGAGTAATATTCCATTGTGTATATGTACCATAGATTTCTTATCCATTCGTCTGCTGATGGGCATCTAGGTTGCTTCCATGTCCTGGCTATTATAAACAGTGCTGTGATGAACGTTGGGGTACACATGTCATTTTCAGTTCTGGTTTCCTCAGTGTGTATGCACAGGAGTGGGATTGCTGGGTCATATGGCAGTTCTATTTCCAATTTTTTAAAGAATCTCTATATAATTACATGAAAATTACACAATCTTGCAACCTTCTAATTTAATCACCATTTTTTCTCTTAGCTGGTTGTTTATTCTTCTCTTAGAAGAGTTTTTCTTTATTAACTGGAGAGGAACTAAGGTTCCAACAGAAAAAAGAAGGTAAATGCTAAACTATAATTCTTTCAGTTGGGTTCAGTTCAGTTGTTCAGTCGTGTCCGACTCTTTGCGACCCCATGACTCACAGTACGCCAGGCCCCCCTGTCCATCATCAACTCCCGGAGTTTACTTAAACCCATAACCATCGAGTCGGTGATGCCATCTAACCATCTCATCCTCTGTCGTCCCCTTCTCCTCCTGCCCCCAATCCCTCCCAGCATCAGGGTCTTTTCCAAGGAGTCAACTCTTTGCATCAGGTGGCCAAAGTACTGGAGTTTCAGCTTCAGCATCAGTCCTTCCAATGAACACTCAGGACTGATCTCCTTTAGGATGGACTGGTTGGATCGCCTTGCAGTCCAAGTGACTCTCAAGAGTCTTCTCCAACACCATAGTTCAAAAGCATCAATTTTTCGGCGTTCAGCTTTCTTCATTGTCCAACTCTCACATCCATACATGACCATTGGAAAAACCATAGCCTTGACTAGACGGACTTTTGTTGGCAAAGTAATGTCTCTGCTTTTTAATATGCTATCTAGGTTGGTCATAACTTTCCTTCCAAAGAATAAGCATCTTTTAATTTCATGGCTGCAATCACCATCTGCAGTGATTTTGGAGCCCAAAAAATTAAAGTTTAACACTGTTCCCACTGTCTCCCCATCTATTTTCCATGAAGTGATGGAACCAGATGCCATGATCTTAGTTTTCTGAATGTTAAGCTTTAAGCCAACTTTTTCACTCTCCTCTTTCACTTTCATCAAGAGTTCTTTACATTTGCTTAAATTTGCTAATGGCCTCTTTATATAACAGAGACAAAATTTTTACGTTTGAAATACAAAACTGACCAAAAGTTTCTCTATTTTTCCTTATCAGAATATGTTTTACATTGCTTTGCAAACTTATGGAAAATTATATGATAATTTCCCCCATGGCAACCACGTGAGAAATTACTGTTTAGCCTTATCAGCTGAACTCAGATAATCCCACAGAATCTTTCTCAACAGAGGAGTCACAGAAGCCCTTGCATCAACCAGAATTGGTACATCAAGCAGAACTGGTGTAACCAATACTGATCCACTACTGCTACAATATAAAAGCATAGCCTTAGTACCAGAAGGCTTTTGTTGTGATCACCATTGTGTTACCAGTTGTATGACTTGGAGTATGTCACATAAAATTGTGCTAGGGTTAATTTCATATTTGTGTATTAAAATGATGAAATTACATACCTCATAGGGATGCTGGTAAAAACATAAGGTATATATGCATGATTCTCAGTTTCTTGCTGAGACTCTAAAGGAAAGTTGCTTTAAACACAGTTTGGCAGCATTGACTAAGTGCGTCCTTGGTGGCACAGCAGTAAAGAATCAGCTTGTAATGCAGGAGACTTGGGTTCAATCCCAGGGTTGAGAAGATTTCCTGGAGTAGGAAATGGCAACCCACTCCAGTACGGTTGAGTGTATACATACCCTGGGCTTCCCTGGTGGCTCAGATGGTAAGAATCTACCTGCAGTGCAAGAGACCTGGGTCAGGACAATCCACTCGAAAAGGAATGGCCAACCACTCCAGCATTCTTGCTTGAAGAATCCTTGGACAGAGAGCCTGGCGGGTTACTGACCATGGGGCTGCAGAGCTGGACATGACTGAGCATCTAAAACACACACACCCACATGCTCTAAGACACTGCGATTAAACTGTGGGGTATGTCATTATCAGAAATGCACATATAGTCACATCAGTCAGTCAGTTCAGTCTCTCAGTCATGTCTGACTCTTTGAGACTCCATGGAATGCAGCACACCAGGTGTCCCTGTATATCATCAGCTCCTGGAGCTTACTCAAACTCATGTCCATCGAGTCGGTGATGCCATCCAACCATCTCTTTCTCTGTTGTCCCCTTCTTCTGCCTTCAATCTTTCCCAGCATCAGGGTCTTTTCCAATGAGTTAGTTCTTTGCATCAGGTGGCCAAAGTATTGGCGTTTCAGCTTCAGCATCAGTCCTTCCAAGGAATATTCAGGACTGATTGCCTATAGGATGGACTGGTTGGATCTCCTTGCTGTCCAAGGGACTCTCAAGAGTCTGGTCCAACACCACAGTTCAAAAGCATCAATTCTTTGATGCTCAGCTTTCTTTATAATCCAACTCTCACCTCCATACATGACTACTGGAAAAACCATGGCCTTGACTAGATGGATCTTTGTTGGCAAAGTAATGTCTCTGCTTTTTAAAATGCTCTCTAGGTTGGTCATAAATTTTTCTCCAAGGAGCAAGCGTCTTTTAATTTCATGGCTGAAAACTGTCTCCATCTGCAGTGACTTTGGAGTTCAAAAAAATAAAGTATCTCACTGTTTCCATTGTTTCCCCATTTTTTGCCATGTAGTGATGGGACTGGATGCCATCATCTTAGTTTTCTGAATGTTGAGTTTTAAGCCAACTTTTTCACTCTCCTATTTCACTTTCATCAAGAGGCTCTTTACTTCTTCACTTGCTGCCATAGGGGTGGTGTCATCTGCATATCTGAGATTATTGATATTCTCCTGGCAGTCTTGATTCCAGCTTGTGCTTCATCCACCCTGGCATTTCGCATGATGTACTCTGCATTTAAGTTAGATAAGCAGATTGACAATATTCAGCCTTGACATACTCCTTTCCTAATTTGCAACCAGTCCATTGTTCCATGTCCAGTTCTAACTGTTGCTTCTTGACCTGCATACAGATGTATTAAGAGACAGGTCAGGTGGTCTGGTATTCCCATCTCTTTAAGAATTTTCCACAGTTTGTTGTGATCCCAAAAGTCAAAGGCCTTGGCATAGTCAATAAAGCAGAAGTAGATGGGTTTTTTGGAACTCTTTTGCCTTTTCAATGATCTGACAGATGTTGGCAATTTGATTTCTGGTTCCTCTGCCTTTTTAAAATCCAGCTTGAACATCTGGTCTTTCTTTGGGATTGGAATGAAAATTGACCTTTTCCAGTCCTGTGGCCACTGCTGAGTTTTCCAAAAATTGCTGGCATATTGAGTGCAGAACTTTAACAGCATGATTTTTTAACATCAGAGGCCATCGCTGGGGCTGGAATATGGGAGATGGAGTGCTGCTGTTTGTGAATCAAAGTATGAATCGATACTCCAAATCTCAGGTTGCAGGGGCTCCAAATCTCAGGTTGCAGGGGCCACTCTGTGCTTCCATAAATTTCCCACAGGAGCATTTAGGTAGGCATATACCTGTAAGGATGAGGAGAATGTGAGAAGATTTGACAGCAACAAGATTTTGGAAGACACCAAGAAAAAAACAAAAACCAAAAAACGGGTGTCTACAAGATGGTGGAGTAGAATGACATGCGCTCATCTTCTTCTGTGAGAACTCCAAAATTACAACTCACTGTTGAACAACCATCGACAGGAGAATGTTGGATCCCACCAAATACATATACCCCACAACCAAAAGCAAAGGGGAAACCTCAACAAGATGATAGGTGGGGCAAAATCGCATTTAGAATCAAACCGCATACCCACCAGAGATGCTCGGAGGGCTCATAGAAACCTTGTGCACACCAGGACCCAGAGACCCCACAGAGATGGAGCAGAACTGCTTTTGTGTGTCTACTCTGGAGCTACTCTTCTGCAGTGGCCTGCTGCAGTGGCAGAGCCTCTGAATGCAGCAGACCTGGGTATGGCATAAGCCCTCTTGAAGGAGGTCGCCGTTAACCCACCATAGAGCCACCAGAACTTACACAGGATGGGGAAACAGACTCTCGGAAGGCACAAACAAAACCTTGTGTGCACCAGGGCCCAGGACAAAGGAGCAGTGACCCCACAAGAGACTGACCCGATTTGCCTGTGAGTGTCCAGGAGTCTCCGGTGGAGGCCTGGGCTGGCAGTGGCCTGCTGCAGGGTCGGGACACTGAGTGCAGCAGTGGGTGCATGGGACATTTTGAAGGAGGTCACCACTATCCTCATTACCTTCACATATAGTCACAGTAATATATGTATAAGAACATTGATAATAGCACTATCCATGGCACTCAGAAACTGAAATTAAACAAATGTCAGGAAGAGTGGAATAAAAAATTAGATCATGAAATATTCATTAGTCATCTTTTAGGATTTTAGATGGCTCCACTTAAAATAGTGGAAACAGTGACATTTTATTTTCTTGGGGCCCAAAATCACTGTGTGCAGTGACTGCAGCCATGAAATTAAAAGAAGCTTGCTCCTTGGAAGGAAAGCTATGACAAACAGCATATTAAAAACAATAACATAACTTTGCTAGTGAAGCACCATAAAATTGATTCTATTGATCATGTACCCAGAGAAGACTCTTGAGAGTCCCTTGAACAGCAAGGAGATCAAAACAGTCAATCCTAAAGGAAATCAGCCCTGAATACTCATTGAAAGGAATAATGCTGAATCTCCAATATTTTGACTATATGATGCAAAGTGCTGACTCATTTTAAAAGACTCTGATGCTGGGGAAGATTGAAGGTAAAAGAAGGGGTTGGCAGAGGATGAGATGGTTGAATGGCATCATCCTCAACACAAAGAACATGAGTTTGAGTAAACACCAGGAGATAGACAGCAACACCAAGAGTGCTGCAGCCGATGGGGCTGCAGAATCAGACACAACTTTGAATGAGCAAAAGTGCACTATTTACTAATAGAATATTATTATTATATATAACAAAAATAACCTGCACACAATTTTATGACAAGCTCACAAATAGATTAGAGAAAAAAGGCCCAGACACAAAAGAATATATACTGTGTGACCCCTCTTCTACAAATTTTAGAAATAGTGAAGACTTATCTGTGATGTTAGAAGGTGTCCCTTTGGGAACCAGTGACTAGAAGGAATCTTTGAGTTATAATTATGATTAAGGTTACTCTGCTTCTTAAAATTAACCATAGGTCTGTTCACTTAAAAAAAAAATGTTGAGCTCTACAACCATTGTATTTTTTGTGTTTATATTGTAATTTTTTAATGTTAAAAACTTTATTTAAAACACTTAATAGTGTTTCACACAGAAGATATTTGGCAAATGTTTCTTCCTTTCCTAGTTTCTTATAAATAATGAGGCTTTGAATGACAAACTGAGACAATCTCTTCAGCCAAAACTCTGCCACTTGCTGGAAACAAAATTGGTTTCACATTCCTCTACTGTTGTGTTTAAAAGCAAAATGCAGTTTATTGGTATACTCTATTCCAGGAGGATTGTCTATGAATACATCTTGTGGATAATGTTCAAGTATAGACTACTCACTTTATAACACAGAAATGATATTTCAAAGTCCAAGGGGAATCACATAGAAACTATTCTTTCTATTACCAACCAGAAATGAGATATCTGGCCTGTAACAGATTGCTTTTGGAATTCTTTATGATGTTGTATTGTCAAGTTTTAGGAAATATGTTGTGTTTCCAGCTTAAAAAAATTTTAAATTGAAGTTGGTTCATCTAAGCATCGTGTGGTTAAAATCAAGAATTATATGGAAAAATTCAGTTCAGTTCAGTTCAGTCACTCAGTCGAGTCCAACTCTTTGCGACCCCATGAATCACAGCATGCCAAGCCTTCCTGTCCATTACCAACTCCCGGAGTTTACTCAAATTCATGCCCACCAAGTCAGCGATGCCATCCAGCCACCTCATCCTCTGTCATCCCCTTCTCCTCCTGCCCCCAATCCCTCCCAGTATCAGGGTCTTTTCAAATGAGTCAACTTTTCGCATGAGGTGGCCAAAGTACTGGAGTTTCAGCTTCAGCATCAGTCCTTCCAAGAACACCCAAGACTGATCTCCTTTAGGATGGACTGGTTGGATCTCCTTGCAGTCCTAGGGACTCTCAAGAGTCTTCTCCAACATCACAGTTCAAAAACATCAAGTTTTCAGTGCTCGGCTTTCTTCACAGTCCAACTCTCACATCCATACTGACCACAGGAAAAACCATAGCCTTGACTAGATGGACTTTTGTTGGCAGAGTAATGTCTCTGCTTTTTAATACACTATTTAGGTTTGTCATAACTTTCCTTCCAGAAGCAAGCGTCTTTTAATTTCATGGTTGCAATCACCATCTGCAGTGGTTTTGGAGAGCCCCCAAATTTCCCATGAGGTGAAGGGACCAGATGCCATGATCTTACTTTTCTGAATGTTGAGCTTTAAGCCAACTTTTTCACTCTCCTCTTTCACTTTCATCAAGAGGCTTTTTAGTTCCTCTTCACTTTCTGCCATAAGGGTGGTGTCATCTGCATATCTGAGGTTATTGATATTTCTCCCAGCAATCTTGATTCCAGCTTGTGCTTCTTCCAGCCCAGCGTTTCTCATGTGTACTCTGCATATAAGTTAAATAAGCAGGGTGACAGTAGACAGCCTTGACATACTCCTTTTCCTATTTGGAACCAGTCTGTTGTTCCATGTCCAGTTCTAACTGTTGCTTCCTGACCTGCGTATAGGTTTCTTAAGAGGCAAGTCAGGTGGTCTGGTATTCCCATCTCTTTCAGAATTTTCCACAGTTTACTGTGATCCACACAGTCAAGGCTTTGGCACAGTCGATAAAGGAGAAATAGATGTTTTTCTGGAACTCTCTTGCTTTTTTGATGATCCATCGGATGTTGGCAATTTGATCTCTGGTTCCTCTGCCTTTTCTAAAACCAGCTTGAACATCTGAGAATTCACGAGTCACATATTGCTGAAGCCTGGCTTAGAGAATTTTGAGCATTACTTTACTAGCGTGTGAAATGAGAGCAATTGTGTAGTAGTTTGAGCATTCTTTGGCATTGCCTTTCTTTGGGATTGGAATGAAAACTGACATTTTCCAGTCCTGTGGCCACTGCTGAATTTTCCAAATTTGCTGGCATATTGAGTGCAGCACTTTCACAGCATCATCTTTCAGGATTTGAAATAGCTCAAGTGGAATTCCATCACCTCCACTAGCTCTGTTTGTAGTGATGCTTTCTAAGGCCCACTTGACTTCACATTCCAGGATATCTGGCTCTAGGTGAGTGATCACACCATCGCGATTATCTGGGTCTTGAAGATCCTTTTTGTACAGTTCTTCTGTGTATTATTGCCACCTCTTCTTAATATCTTCTGCTTCTGTTAGGTCCATACCATTTCTGTCCTTTATCGAGCCCATCTTTGCATGAAATGTTATATTGGTATTTCTAATTTTCTTGAAGAGATCTCTAGTCATTCCCATTCTGTTGTTTTCCTCTATTTCTTTGCATTGATCGCTGAGGAAGCCTTTCTTATCTCTCCTTGCTATTCTTAGGAACTCTGCATTCAAATGGGAATACCTCTCCTTTTCTCTTTTGCTTTTTGCTTGTCTTCTTTTCACAGCTATTTGTAAAGCTTCCTCAGACAACCATTTTGCCTTTTTGCATTTCTTTTCCATGGGATGGTCTTGATCCCTGTCTCCTATACAATGTCACAAACTTCCATCCATAGTTCATCAGGCACTCTGTCTATCAGATCTAGTCCCTCAAATCTATTTCTCACTTCCACTGTATAGTCATAAGGGATTTGATTTAGGTCATACCTCAATGGTCTAGTGGTTTTCCCTACTTTCTTCAATTTAAGTCTGAATTTAGCAATAAGGAGTTCGTGATCTGAGCCACAGTCAGCTCCCGGTCTTTTTTTTTTTTTTTTTTTTTGGTGAAATTTTTAAATTTTACTTTCAAATTTATGTAACATAGAGGAATTTTCAGAGAGGATGCATGTAAACCTAATTCATTCCAAAAAATGCATATGCATACACTGAATAACTGATTTCCTCCATTTTTGTACATATATATGATGAAAACATTTAGAATAAAAATTTGGACTTTAGTAAATATAAATAATAAAGTTATAAGTGTTCACATATTTAACATATACATATGTTTTGCCTTATACAAATAAATCAAAATCTGTTGATACTTTAATTCCAGTTCAGGTTGACCTACATAATATCAACATAAGTTGGTTTAAAAATGGCTTTTAAAAAATTCTGGCAAGACAAATATACATTACTGTTTTCACTGAACTGATTTAGTATTGAATTGAATTAATCTTTAAAAAAATCTGGAGTGACTATAGGCAATATGCAAAATTATATATTGTGGCAACAGGTTTATTTAAGTTTTTAAATAACTAGTGATGATAGAAGTTATGATAAGGAATAATATAGGAGTTTTTACATATCCATTTGTATTATCTCCATTAGGGTATGTGTATGGACAAATAACTTTATCACATAAATATAGAATAAATTGTATAAATTAATAAATTAAGAGACCCTCATTGCAATGCAGAAAGTACAGCCATCTGTATTACCAATTTAAAAAATATATTTATTTCTTTTTGGCTGTTTGTGTCTCTGTTGCTATGTGCAGGCTTTTTCTAGTCATGGTGAGCAGGGACCACACTCTATTTGTGGTGGGAAGGTCTCTCATTGCTTTGGCTTCTTTGGTTGCAGAGCACAGTCTCTAGAGAGTTTGGGCTCCAGTAGTGGAAGCACATGGACTCAGTTGTGGTTCCTAAGCCCTAGAGCACAGGCTTAGCAGTTGTGGTGCATGGGCTTAATTGCCCGGCAGTATGTGGGATATTCCTAGACCGGGGATTGAACCTGTGTCTCCTGCATTGACAGATGCATTCTTTACCCCTGAGCCACCAGGTGTGCCCCATGTTACCACATTTTATAGGATACAATAAATCAATTGGGGCAAACTTACATTAAATAACAATTGAAAAAATGAGATCTCTTGGAATTATATATTTTGTTTTACAAGGCATTAGCAATTTTAATTACAAATATTTGATATTGACCCAATTTTACACTAATCCCCATGATATTTAGCTTATGAATTGGCAGTGTGCATCCTTTTATTTTGTTTAAATATCACATGCAATTTAACTGTGTGTAAAACTTGGTCCCTCTTGGCAGCAAAAAGTAGACTATTAGTGAGAAAAATGTTTTTAATTCCTTCAGAATTTCTGCTTTCCCATGTTTGCCAATCAGATATGCTCAATTTTAAATATTTATCAACATGAAGACCATACATTATAAATTATTTCTGAGAGAGATTAGATAAAATGCTAAGTAGTAAAGTATTTAATGGTAATAAATGAGAAGTGGTAAAAGCTGTCCTTCAGACAAAGATCCAATATTTCTGGGCCTTCTTATTTTCATGAATCAGCAAGGAAAAAAAATAAATAAAACAGAGTATTCATTATAGAGTTACTCAGTTCCACTAGGGGCCCTTCCTTTCTTCTTTTCTTTGCCCTCTTTGTTTTCTCTTTCATCTCAATCTTCTTGTGTTTCTTCATCTTCTTATGTTTCTTCTATTTTGTATTCATATTTCTACTTCTTTACTTTTCCTCCTCCTCCTATTTATTTTTTTTCTTTTTTCCAAGTAATGGCATTAACCAACAGCAAGAGTAAAACAAAACTAACTTAAAAATGAACTATATTTATCAATGCATTATTGTATATCTTAATAACAATTAATGTATTTAAGTGTTTTGCAGGTACATCTAAATTAGTTGAATAATTATTAATCAAATAACTGTTCTTGTAAGATCTATAATTCTATTATAATGTTGCAAGTAGTTAAGAAACAAATGAAGATTCAAGTAAAGTGAACATCACATAAAATATAAATAACACAAGGCTGTTTTATCTCAAAAATAAAAGGAATCATTATATAAAAACTAATGCTATTGATATACAAGAATGATCATCATGAGATTACTCTTCTGCTCTCATTAATGTTATTTGAAAGTCTTCAGTTCACATAACCAATTTCATAATTCGCTTTAATGGTAGTATTAATATTTATATGTAATACCGGGTGTATTCTCAGTTGTGTCCAACTCTTTATGACTCCATGGACTTTAGCCTGCCAGTCTCCTCTACAAGCTCCTCTATTCATGGGATTTCCCAGACAAGAATACTGAAGCGGGTTGCCGTTTCCTATCCAGAGGCTTCTCCTGACCCAGGGATCAAACCTGTGAGAATCTCCTGCATTGGTAAGTGGATTTTTACCACTAGTGCCACCTGGGAAAACCATTTTTTATATGATAAATCATAAATATGATTCAGTTAGACTAAAATGATGCTCATTGCAGATATTAAATCAAAGAAATACTCCTTAACTTTTGAGACATATAGTCCTGTAAAATTTGTTGAAAAATTGAATTTTGTCTAGGAAATGAAAATGCATTCATTGTATGTGCAGCTTATATTTTATCTGTCATACCTAACACTGTTAAAAATAAATCTTTATTAACTGAATTGTTGCCTCATATCTGCTTTTGACCTCTGTAGAAAGTATGTCATTTTGGGTACTGATTCCTTGGTGACCACAAGTTATTAAAATGGAGTCAATTAATTCAGCTCGGTTCAGTTGCTGAGTCATGTCCGACTCTTTGGCACCCCATAGACAGCAGCACACCAGGCTTCCTTGTCCATCACTAACTCCTGGAGCTTGTTCAAACTCATGTCCATTAATACAGCCATGGAATTCTCCAGGCCAGAATACTGGAGTGGGTAGCCTTTCCTTCTCCAGGAGATCTTCCCATCCCAGGGATTGAACCCCTCTCTCCACACTGCAGGCAGATTCTTTACCAGCTGAGTCACAAGGGAAGCTCAAGAATACTGGAGTGGGTAGCCTATCCCTTCTCCAATGATCTTCTCAACTCAGAAATTGAACTAAGGTCTTCTGCTTTGCAAGTGGATTACTTATCAACTGTGCTATTAGGGAAGCCCATTAATTAATTAGCTTATGCCAAATGATTAAACATATTAATTTAATAAATAAGATTATATATATATATATTTACTATACTCTACTATGCTATATATTTATAATTGAGTTTAATTTGATTTATGTGTTTAAATTCAATTAACTTGTTTCTTTCCACTGTAATGATATAATGGCCTATCACCAGGCCTTGAATGTCTGCGTTATATCTGATATTGCATGAGAATATCTTTCAAGCATATATGCAAAAAAAGAAAAAAAAAAGTATTGATATGATTAGAAAAACAAAAAAACACAAAACAAAGATACCCTTCAGCTAAAAAGCTAATATATTGTCAGAGGATAACAAAAGTATTGGAAAGCATAACACAATTTTAAAAAGAGATTTTCTTTAAAATATATATATGATAAACTAAAGAAGTCCTCCCAACTAGGTAGGATCATAGAATGAACTAAAGAACCCTTAGAAATGGAAAGTGAAAAAAGGGCACAAATTAAAATTTAAAATTTCACAAAACTCATAGAAAAATATTTAACCTCACTATCATAAAAAATAAAGGTAACTGATTCCTTTTGCTTATGTAAGTTTTTTAAAGACACAGATTTGAGGGAAAAAGTGGGTTTAGGATTAGAACTATCACAGATTTTCAGTGGATGTGAAAACTGATACAAACTCCTTAGAAAACAATTTTTGAATTCAGCAAAGAACTATATTAGTTTAAGCTGTTTTTTTTTTTTTTAAATGCATATTTTGGTTCAGACAACTAAAAAGAGATAAAGAATTCTATGACTCAAACAAAATAGAAATACATATTTTTTCACATAGTCTGAACATGTGCAATGGTCATGGCAGGTAGTCAGTTCCAATTCGTGAGACTATGCAGTGATTGATGTCCTTTCCTTTTTTATATCTCTGCCACCATCTCCAAGAGTATTATTGTTATCACACTCAATAACATGGTTTACCACTACATCTGTACAACAGGAAGAGGAAAAGTAAGAGATTGCATGTCTACTGTGCTAAGGCCAAGATCTAGTCAAAGTAATTATAATTTCCAACTATATCCAATTGCTACAAACTTAGACACAATAATATAGCTATCTGAAGGTACATGGGTCAAAGGCTTCTCTAACTAGCTTACTAGTTAGCACAACAACTTTACTAGTGATAGTTTCTTGCTTTCAAGCAATTGTGTGAAAGTTACCACATCCAAATGACTTTCCCAGTCATAGTTCCTAAATTTATGGATTTTTCTCCTATGTTTAATGTTGCCTATGTTCTGCTCAACTTTCTCTGTCATTGTCAATTAAATAATAATTAATTCCATGCCATCTGAACACTTATTTTGATCCATGCAGCCGGGCTGACAACCACTGTATACATAAATAAAAATAATGCAATGCATTTCAAGAAGATTCTGGGTGACAGTTCTCCTACTTTTGGTTTCAACAAGTGTCCGCTTTTAGCAGTAGGCAAGCAATTGTTTTTTCCTTATACTGAATTTTCAAATTCTGTATTTTCACAAACTTGTTATTTTATGTTGCAGTCAGAACTCTTTTTTTTTTAGCAGAACTCTATTTCTTTCCAATTATGTCTGCAAACTGGCATTCTGGCTGCTTCCTGTAGAGTTATAGTCTCCATAGACTGCAATCTGCTTTCCAAGTTATCACAGGTGGCAGTTATAGCAACTTTTTTCAACAGTGTAAGAAAGATCATAAGTCATCAAGTCTATGTTCTTGTTTCCTTGCTGTCCAATGCCAAATAGCAAGCTATTGACATATATTTTAAGTTTTGTTTGAACAATACTCCAATTTCAAAATTCCATTAATACTTTATGTATTATCTAGGTGAAAGGCTAAGCTGCTATAAACAAAGATACCACAAAATAGAGTTATTTATATAATAAAGATTTAATTATGTTTTCCCCAAAGTCCCATGAAAAACTGGTGGTGGCTGTAGTAGCCATTGGGTCCACGGCAAGCAATAGCCCTGTAATAATGTCCTTTATCCCAAAGATTGTTTACATTGTTCAGACAATGACAAAAGACAAATACATAATCCAAGCAATGAACTTGGTAATATACTCAAGAAGCAAAAGGATAGAAACAATAACAACAACAAAAAAAGAAGATAAGTAATCAAAATCAAAATAATAAAAAAAAGTAATAAAAATCAAAATAAGTAAACAGGTCTCAGTAGCAGTATGACTAATGATATACAATCAGTAGTAAAACTCATAACTTACTATGGGGGAAATATTTATTGGTGACTGAATATTTGTATGCCCCTCCATATTTCTTAGCATCTTTGCAGAAATGTTTGCCTATGGCAACAGTTATGACAAATAGGAAAATTAGAAATCATTCTGCTTCATCCATGGAGAAACATTTAGAGGACTATACTTGAAACTGTAATTTGTTTTGCTTCTGGTATATTGGCCATGGAAGACTGACCGAGATGACAAAGTAGCCAAAAAAAAAAAATTCCAAGTAATCCTGATTACTGAGTCATCACATGAATCATTCATGCCATGGAGAGTCATCAGAAATACACCAGACTTTGTAGGTCATTCAGATGACACAGAATCTGCAAAAGAGTAATTCTAGGTTCAATCCCTGAGTCAGAAGATCGATCTGTAGGTTATGAAAGATTCACATTTTTGTCATACCTGATAAATTCGTGCTGATTCCTAATGTCTTTTTGGAATTTTGTATATAATCCTCTTTTTCTTTGTTTTTTCTTTGTGTTTTGCTTTTGATTGGACTGATGTTTTACCTTAATCTTTTTCCTGTATACTGCTGAACATTTGCATTTATTTTTAAAGGTTATGATAAGAATTTCACATGAATATTGAACCTAATAAAATCTAAAGTATAAATAAATCAGTATTTTAACTGTCTTCCTGAACATTTTTGAAGTACCTTAAAATATTTTAATTCTAGTGAATTTTCTACAGATTGTATGTTATAGTCTTCTCATATTTTATTATATTTTAATACATTATTTTTATGTTTTTTTGCAGTCAATGATTAGGCAATTTTAAAATGTCCCTAAATTTTTCTTTGGTTACAGTTGATTATTGCCTACCAGTCAGTCCTTTCTGGTATTATATTCCTTCTTCTTGATGTACAGTCTTTAAATTATCTGTTAGTTAAGGTCATTTGGTAATGAATTCTATCTAGCCATTTTTTTTCTGAATATATTTATATTTCAACCTCATCCCAAAATAAGATTCCCTGAGGTTAAACCTTTAGGTTAAAGGATATATTCTATCATCATTAAACTTATTTTTCTTTTTGTTTGCCCTATTTTTCTTCATCTCATTTTAGTTTCATTTGGTTTTTAAATATAAAATTTCCATATTTCTGGATCTTTTAAAGATATTTACCTTATCTTTGATGTCCTGAAGTTTCACTGAAATGGTTTTTGTGAACTTTTATTTATTTTGCTTGTATTTACTGAGTTTTCTCAAATCAAAATGACCGACCTTTATACTTTTGATCATTATTTCTGTTACCATTTGGCACCATTCTCTTTTCCCTGGGATTCTGATTGGATATGTAGTATAAATTATTTCTCTATTCTGCATGTATCAACATTTCTATTGCACTTTTGTTCTCTAGACCCTACATCATTTCTGAGTCATTTCTTCCTATACATGATTTTTCGGGTCTTTCTGCTTGTCTGATATTCTCTGTTTCCCCATTTGGGTTTTTAATTTAGTTTCATTATGTATGCATATTTTGAGAAGTTTTATTTGATTATTTTCTCCTATGACTGATGACCTTTACAGTCTATTTTTCCCATGCTTCCTATTTTATCCAAACATACACATTCAACTGATCTTCAACAAGAGTGTCAGGTACATACAATGTGAAAATGGTAGTCTCTTCAATAAATGGTGCTGGGAAAACTGGATAACCACATGCAGAGGAATGAAATTAGGTTTTTGTCTCATGCCATATACATAAACCAACATAAAATAGATGAACAATTTAAGCATAATATTTGAAATTATAACACTAAAATGAAACATTGGGTAGATATAGTCATTTTTTCCATGCAAACTATTTTTCCTCATTTTTGTTATAGTCTACTCAGTGCTAAACATGCTTCCATTTTTATTTTACTTTGTGGGGAAAGGCATTTTACTTCTCCTTACAAAATCTTTATAAACAATCGAATGTTTAACCATAAAATGGAGGACAAAATTTTAAGAGTGGAAATCCGTTTTAAAGAGTTAGCAAATAGAGGTTGTGCTGAAATATTTTGACAATAATCCAACTACTGCAAGCAAGATCAGTGCTCCATTTTTAGTTGCATAGCTTTTTGTTTTAAAGTGTTTAGTGGCTATATATTATGAGCATATATCATGCATTGTGGGATGAATTGTAAGTAACATTAAAAAAGTCTTGGTCCAAATTCTCCACTCAAAGGACTTGAAAAATAAGGACATGGACATTAGTAACCATATTACACAATAAAAAGGAACAGCATAATTTGACAAAAATAGATAGGAACAACTTGAAATATAGGCTAAATTAGTGAGTTCATATGGACAAAAAAAAGATTCACCTTCTAGAGAAATGTAAATAAACACAAAAATAAACAAGTGGGACCTAATTTAACTTAAAGTTTTTGCACAGCAAATGAAATTATAAATAAGGTGAAAAGCAGCCCTCAAAATAGGAGAAAGTTATAGCAAATGAAACAACTGACAATAATTAATTTCCAAACTATACAAGCAGCACATGCAGCTCAATACCAGTAAAACAAACAACCCAATCAAAAAGTGGGAAAGTGTTCACTTCATCAGCACATGGACTGAAATTGAAACAATATAGAGAAGAATAGCATGGCCCTAGTGCAAGGATGACGAGCAAACTTGCAAAGTATTTTATAATTAAAAAAAAAGTGGCAAAGTGACTTAAACAGATACTTATTCAAAGAATACATACAGATAGCTAATAAACACATAAAAAGATGCTCAATATTGCTCATTATTAATGAAATGCAAATCAAAACTACAATAAGGTATCTGTTCACACTAGTCAGAATGGCCATCATCAAAACTGTCCACAAACAATAAAGGCTGGAGATAGTGTAGAGAAAAGGGAACCCTCTTGCAGTGTTGGTGGGAATGTAAATTGACATAGCCACTATGGAAGAAAGTATGGAAATTCCTCAAAAAACTAGGAATAAAACCACCGTATGACCCAGCAATCCCATTACGAGGCATATACCCTTAGGAAACCAAAATTGAAAAAGACATATGTACTACAAAGTTCACTGCAGCACTATTTACCATAGCTAGGACATGGGAGCAACCTAGATGACCATCACAGATGAATGGATAAAGAAATGCTGGTACATATATGCAATGGAATATTAACTCAGTCCTGAAAAGGAATGCATTTGAGTCAGTTCTAATGAGGCAGGTGGACCTAGAGTTTATTATACAGAGTGAAGTAAGTCAGAAAGAGAAAAACAATATCATATACTAATGCTACGAATGCATATATATGGAATTTAGAAAGATGGTGCTGATAAAACCATTTGCAGGGTGGCAATGTATTCTCAGACTTAAGGACACAGTGTGGAGGAGGGAGGAAGGAGAGGGTGGGATCTACGACAAGAGTAACATGGAAACATATGTTACCATATTTAAGACAGATAGTCAATGGGACTTTGCTATTCGACTCAGTGAACTTAAACCAGGGCTCTGTAACTACCTAAAGGGGTGGGATGAGGAAGGAAGCTCAAGAGGGAGGGGACATATGTGTAACTATGGCTGATTTATGTTGATGTTTGGCAGAAACCAACACAATACTGTAAAGAAGTTATCCTTCAATTAAAAATAAATAAATTAAAATTAAAAAAAAAAACAGAAAAAAGCAAGGGTACAACATCAGTCGTGTGTTCCTTGGAATTCAGGTGCAATTTAAACAAGTGTTGAAAAAGGAGAAAAAGAACTGCTTTGAGTTAGAAAAGGTTGGAAATGAAATAAACAAAATAGGTTGGATTTATGTGAGGATAAATAAAAGCAAAATCTAATAAATCAGGGAAGAATGCTGACTATAGAGACAGAGCCATACATGACCTTGAACAAATGCACAATAGTTTTAGAAAACAAGGAACAATTAAATTAAACATGTGTCAACTGAGTGACTGTTTTGTGCCAAACATTTTACTAAGTTCAGAGTTTAGATTGATGAATGAAAAAATCCATACTCTCTAAGGGGTAGAAATCTAAACCATGAGCTACAGAAGTAAATCACCAATTACCAAACAGCAGGATAAATGCTTACACAAATTCAGTAGTTGTTTAGGAGCCAGAGAAGAAAGTGCATACCTCCATAAGTAGGCTTAAGTATATATGATTGTATATTTCTATTTATGTTAATTTATCTTGCTACAGTTAGCATTCAATAACAATTTTTCTAAGGCTTTGGGTATTTGGAGCTACATTACTTGGGTTAACAGAATATCTTAGAATATTTGGCATTACAGTAAGTGTTCAGTGTATACCAAATATGTAAATGATTTTAAAGAAGAGATACCTGAAAAAAGAGGGGGTTGGAGAACAAAAGGAGGAGAAAGAAAAAGAAGAGAATATGTAGTGCATTCAACAGAGTATAAAATGTAGCTAAAATAAATGGGACCATGATATTATTCCTTCCTGATATTCTGTAATAACTCATAATGTTTATTGATAAATTAAATCATTTATCCATGCATACACATGCAGATTGTACATGTGTACATATGAGCATGTTTGTATATGTGCATGCATGTGCCCACACTGACACTCATGCATATGTAATACTCCATTTGTTCATTAGTCTGTTATCAATTTACCAATACATTCAAACACTTATTCATAAAGCTTGTGTTATATTAGGAGTTTTATATATATTAAAGAAGATTGAGGGCCAAAGAATTGATGTTTCCAAACTGTGGTGTTGGAGAAGACTCTTGAGAGCCCCTTGGACTGCAAAGCAATCAAACCAGTCAATCCTAAAGGATATCAACCCTGAACATTCATTGGAAGGACTGATGCTGAAGCTCCAATACTTTGACTACCTGATGTGAAGAGCTGACTCATTGGAAAAGACCCTGATGCTGAAAAATATTGAAGGCAGGAGGAGAAGGGGATAACAGAGGATGTGATGGTTAGATGGCATCACTGACTCAATGGGCATGAGCTTGAGCAAACTCAGGGAGATGGTGAAAAACAGGGAAGCTGGCTGCAGTTCATGGGGTTAGAAAGAGTTGGATATGACCTAGCAACTGAACAGCAACAAGGAGATTTCTTTATTTTTTCTAACTTTAATAAGGCATGAATGTATTGACCTTAACGAAAGAGTTAATTATTTCACTAACAAAAGTCATTTATCGTGGCATGGCAGAGAATTGCAATTCGGGACAAGCAAACTATGGTGACCTATGGTGACAAGTCCTGAGAACAGAGGAAAGGGGCTGCCTTTGCAGCGGCCCCCAACCTTATTGGCACCAGGGACTGGTTACATGGAAGACAACTTTTCCATGGACTGGGGTTAAGGATGGTTTCAGGGTGATTTATTGCATTTATTGTGCTTTTTATTTCTATTATTTTTACATCAGCTCCACCTCACATCATCAGTCATTAGATACTGGAGGTTGGGGACTCCTGCTTTATAGGACAAAGGAAAAAATTGAGGAGGGCTGTGATTGTTCATTGGCCACAAATGTTTGGACTCCTGTTGCATTGTATACATGCTCACTCAGTTGTGTCCAACGTTTTGCGACCCCATGGACTGTAACCCGCTAGTCTCCTCTGCCCGTGGAAATTTCCAGGTCAGAATACTGCAGTGGATAGCCATTTCCTACTCCAAGGGGTTATTCCCAACCCAGGGATTGAACCTGAATTTCCTGTGTCTCCTACAATAGCAGGCGGATTCTTTCCCACTGCACCACCTGGGAAGTCTTATTATTTCAGGGGCAGAAGGAAATCTTTCTTTCTACTGGGGTATGTAAGCTGTGGTGAGTGATGCATGCATAGGGGCTCTTGTTTCATTTATTCATTTTCAAAATGACTGGTAAAAAAATGTGTATATTCAGGCTGTAGAATTTTACTAAGGTGTACATTGTGATGATTCTTTATTCATCTGTTGATGGACTTACTTCAATTTTTTTACATCTTGACACTTGTGAATAATGATACAAGGAAGGTAAAGCAAAGATATCTGTTCAACATACTGATTTTATTTCCTTCTGATATATATCCAAATGTGGGATTGCTCGATCATACGGTTTTTCTATTTTAATTTTTGAGGAACCCATTTCCATAATGGCTATGCCAATTTACACTGGCACTGAGAGTGTATCAGGGTTCCATTTTCTTTCCACCTCACCAACACTTGTTATTCTTGTCTTTCTGATAACCATTTCAACTCATTGTGATTTTGATTTGTATTTCCCAGGTTATCAGTGATGTTTTTGTCTACCTGTTGGCCTTTTGGATGTCTTCTGAGGAAACTCGTCTATTCAGGTCCTTTGCCCATTTTAAATATTGACTTATTTTTTCTCTTTGCTATTGAGTTGTATGCAATATTAATGCATTTTGGATATTAGCCCCTTATTATACATAAGGTTTGCAAATATTTTCTCCTATTCTGGAAGTTGTTTCATTTTGTTGATTGTTTTCTTTGGTATATTTTGGAATGAGGGTAACACAGGCCTTATAAAATGAACGAAAAAAATCCCACCTCATTATTTTTTTGGAAGAATTTAAGAAGGATTGATTTTAGTTCTTAAAATGTTTGATAAAATTACTTGCGAAACCATTTTGTCCTTGACTTTTCTTCATTGGGAGATTTTTAATTAATATTTTAATCTCCTTACTCATTATTTGTATGTTCATATTTTATATTTCTTGAGAATTCAGTCTTGGTAAGCAGTATGTTTCAAGGATTATATTTATTTCTCTATATTATTCAATTTTTGACTTATGCTTTTTCTTAGTAGTCTTGACCCTTTGCATTTCTGTGGTTTCATTGTAATGCTTCTTTTATATATATATATAATTTTATTTAAATTACTCTCCTTTTTTCCTTAGTCAAGATAAAAGTTTATAAATTGTGCTTATATGTTTAAAAAATAGTTTTTAGTTGTGTCATTCTCTTCTACTGTTTTCTAAATTTCTGTTTGATTTACTTCTATTCATTTTAAAATTTTTCTTTAGTCTGCTATGAACTCAATTCTAGTTCCTTAAGTTATAAAATTAGATGTTTGAGAGCTGCTTTTTTCTTTGTTTCTTAATGTATGCATTTATCTCTATAAAATTCCCTCTTTCTACTGCTTTTCCTGCATTCCACATTTCCATATTTTGTATTTCTATTTTTGTTTTTCCCAAGATATTTTTTTATTTTCCTTTTGCTTGTTCAGAAATGTGTTGTTTAATTTCCACATAATTAGGATTTTTCCAATATTCTCTTTTTTTATCAGTTTTTAATTTTATAACATTGTAGTTATAAAGAATGCTTGATATAATTTCAATTTTCTTAAATTTTTAAGACTTGTTTTGTATCTCAATTTATGACCTATTCTGGAGAATGCTTTATGTGCTCTGGAGAAGAATATGTATTTTGCTTCTGTTTTGAACATGTTTGTTAGTCTATCACATCATTAAATGATGGTTTTCTTATTGGTTTTCTGTCTGAATGATCTGTACACTAATAAAAGTGGAATAATCAATCCCTCTACTGTTGGTCCACAGGGTCGCAAAGAGGTGGACACGACTGAAGCAAGTTAGCATAACATGTATGCATAGAAAATTAATGGAAGGACATTTATTGAAATGCTAAGTGTAGGCAGCTCTGATCTGTGGGATGGCACATGATGATGTCAGTATTTCTCTGTATTTTGATATATAAGCCAGGGTTTTCAAGAGAAACAGAACCAATAGGATGTGTGTGTGTGTGTGTATAAGTATATATATATATATATATATATGTGTGTGTGTGTGTGTGTGTGTGTGTGTGTGTGTGTATAGTTATAGTTATTTTTAAGAAATTGGTTATGCAGTTGTGGAGTCTGTTAAATACAAAATCTACCGGAGACCTGAGGAGTTCGAGTCCAAAGGCCACTTGCTTGAAGAATTCCTTCCTGGGAGATTAATCTTTAATCTCTTAAGGCCTTCAACTAACTTGGATAAAGTCCACTCACATTGGAAGTCTATCTACTTTACTCAAAATGTCCACCAATTTAATGTCAATCTCTTCCAAAAAACCCTCCCAGAAATATTGAGAATAATGTTTTGCCAAATATTCAGGCACTGTGGACCAGCCAACTCAAAACATAGATTTAATTATCAGAGTTGATAAAATTGTTTGAAAATATAAATACAAATTTTAATATGTTATTCTTGTCTGCAAATGGAGGACCAGTCCTTAAATGTATTAAAACAAAAGGAAAAAGACAAATAATAACCTATTGGTCATATGTAGATAGCAGATATGTTTTGTTTGACCTCACAATTTTGAATCACAGAGTGATTTCAGGATGACTAAATGGTCAACATATAAATCAAAAAAATTTTAAGTAGATACTCAGAAAACTTGCTTATCTTGAAAAATTCATGTGTCACCAAATGGCAGCAATGAGCTCCCTGCTTTAGACTGTCAAGCTCAGTTTTATTTGCCATGGTCCCCCCTGCTCCTTAACAACTGTCAACATCCAGGTCAGTGTCACTTGCGCCTTATCTTGCTTGTATTGTTTCTTCCCTCCTATTTCATTGATTTAGGTTAAACGATTATTATATGGAGGCATAGCAGCACCTTGCATTACTTGAGAAACAGAATTTTAAGGGTATTAGAATGACATACTTTTGGAAGAATAAAGTTTATAATTTCTTACTGGATTTGTTGTCATATTTTCTGAGACTGAAGATGCCTCTTTTAATTTTGAAAATTTTCTCTGCATCTACTTGAAATGTTTTGTTATTTATAATACTTGTGTTGAGTATCAGTCTTTCAGCTCCTTGACTGAACCATTAATAGCAGTCAGTATCACCTGAAATGATAAATTAAAACCAGAACATCAAGCTTCTCTTTAATGTCAAGGCTCATTTAATATAGCTGATCACTATGAACGCAAACAATGAACAATTAAAAAGAGATCCCATCCATGTAATGTATATCAAGTATTTTAATTGTCTTCATTAGAGATGCATAAAAAAGTCAAGACGTGTTTTGGTTGTGAAAAGTAATGATCCAAGATAAAAATATATCAACATGGGAGAAAAATAGGACATTAAACTATTTCTGATTTGTCACCTGGAATTAGAAGCACCTTTCCATGACATAAAATTGTCAAACCTTTGAATCAATTATTAAATGTGCAGATGATTAAAGTACAGGCTGGTCAAAGAAATCCAATTAATAGTGTAGATTATTCTCAGAAATCAGCTGCTACTTTACACATATTGTGAGCAACTTAAAATGCTGCACACCAAGAAAAGTCTTCATGAAAAGGAAATTGCAGACAGTAAGGCATCATAATACAAACCAAGTCCATTTAGACTTATGTTTCAAACTGGATAGTACTTTTAATACTGGATTTTTCAACCCCTGCACTACTGACATTTTGTTCTGGGTAAGTATTTTTCATTTGTTTGTTTTGAGAACTTGCCCTATTCATTGTAGCATGTTTAGTAGCAGGAGCGATTTAACCAATTGGATGCCAGTGTTCACTGGAAGGACTGATACTGAAGCTGAAACTCCAGCAGTTTGGCCACCTCATATGAAGAGTTGACTCATTGGAAAAGACCCTGATGCTGGGAGGGATTGGGGGCAGGAGGAGAAGGGGATGACAGAAGATGAGATGGCTGGATGGCATCACAGACTCAATGGACATGAGTTTGAGTAAACTCCGGGAGTTGGTGATGGACAGGGAGGCTTGGCATGCTGCGATTCATGGGGTCGCCAAGAGTCAGACACGACTGAGCAACTGAACTGAACTGAACTGAACTGAAGCAGTCCTCTATTTGTGACAATTAAAAGTGTATTTCTATACTGCAAATCTCCACTAAAAGGCAAGATCATGTCTAGCTCAGAAACAGAATTTAACGTTATATTTTCTTACATATTAGAATACATATCCTATGAGTATTCAAAAGTAGCATAGAATGCACACATGCACAAAAAACATATTTAACTAAAGAAAAATTGTATCAAAAGGAATCATTTCTTTAACATTTAAAGTAGTAGAACATGAATCACGGGGTACACATCTGAAAGTTTAATACTAGCGCTAGTAAAATCTATTTACCCAATTTTATTGTATAATGACTTGTGAAAGTCTTACTGTGCACCGTGCTAGATATCAAGATGTTTAAGAATAATAAAAAAAAAAAGAGAGAGAAAAGAAGTAAGTGATATTGAACAAGTACTAATTTCAATGTAACTTTGGATGGAAACAATCACTGAGATGGGAACCAACATTTCCTCCTATTTATTTATTTATTTTGCCTGCACTGAGTTTTTGTTGCCGTACATGGGCTTTCTCTGGTTGTGGTGAGTGGGGTCTACTTTTTGCTGCAGTGTAAGGGCTTTCCATCGTGGTGGCTTCTCTTGTGTGGAGCCCAGACTGTAGTGCACACAGGCTCAGGAGCTGAGCCCACCGAAGTGGTGCACCAGTTCAGTTGCTCTGAGGCATGTGGAATCTTCCCAGGCCAGGGATCTAACCCATATCCCCTGCATTGGCAGTACAGTTCAATACACTTCCACCAGGTAAGTCCCCAGTGTTTTCTATAAATATGGAGAATGACCAAACCATAATCATTCATGATGGAAATTAGGATTAGACACTAGCATTACTCAATGTCTGAAAGGATTATTTTTTCTTTCATATACATGTTCAACTCAGGAATTTTGGTTTAGAAATGCTACTGAACACCTAGATGAAACCCCAAATTACCTCTAAAATCTGTGAAAATATGTGGCTTCCATTTCGAAGAACTTGCAGGCTGAAGCAGTATTAGAGATTTGAGTTTCTATTGACACCAGGAAGTAGAGAGAACAGTTTGTAATAAAACTAGGTAAGAAAGTGTTAATTTATTATTGATTTTGGTTTGGAGGATTCCAGAGGAATACAGAGGATAAGAATAGTTCTAGGATAAATCAAGAAATAGAAGCATAGAAATTTGCAAATAAGCATGCAAAGAAATTGATAATAAAGGAATCAATAACGACAAAAATTTATGGCTAAGGAAATTTGATGGTCAGAAAATATCAAGCGGAAATAGAGTGTGGTTTCATTGAAATTGCAGGCTATGTTTACAAATTGTGTAGGAAGATTTGGGTAGAAAGCCCAGAGAGTTCTGTGAATATTGATGTTCATCATCATATATTTGTGTAGAAATTAGGAGAAAAGCTTAAATTCAAACAGCATAAAGAATGACTTAAAGTCATAGTCAATAGGTTCTCTAGAGAATCAGAACCGTAGGGTGTATGTGGACAATTGTGTGACTGGAAAATCCAAAATCTGCAAGACAGACCAGTACACTGGAGAGTCAGGAAAGAGTTAATGTCAAAATCTTGAGTCTAAAGTCTGACTGATGGCACAATTTCTTCTTTATATGAGAAACTTCATCTTTATTCTTGAGACCTTCAACTGATAGGAGACCCACATCATGGAAGCAAATCTGCTTTACTAAAATTTTATTGATTTAAATATTAATCACATTCAAAATGTATATCACAGCAAAATCTATACTGGATTTGACAAAACATGACACCATGGCCTAGCCAAGTTGACATGTACAATTAAAATTAACCATCATAGTACTTAAAATACCCAGTCATTAAAATATCAATAAGATGATAATGAAAGGGAAGTGGTTTATATTACACTGGTAAATACAAAAGTAATACAGATAATGCACACAACCTGATACTTATGTGAACTGTTTCTTTTTATAAGTTTCCATGATGGAAATGAATGGGACTTTTTCTCTCTTATAATACCTTTGAGTTTTCTGAGTCTTCTAAATTTTTGAAAATGAATGTTCATTACTTTTTAGAGAAAGATAAATAGTAGATTCAAAATATGTTCAAATATAATAAATCAAGGGGATAAAAGATACATGTCCTCTATTTAAAGGATTTAAAAGCAGCCTCCAATTAAAAATAAATTTAAAACTTAAAAAAAAAGCAGCACTGTTCATCTCATCTTCTTCTTTGTGCCTTTCTCCCTCAGTGCTGTGGATTGAATTGTGCCAATCCCATTTCTTAGGCTGAAGTTCCAACCCCAAGGACCTCACATGTGACTACATTTGGAAATAGGCTCTTTGAAAAGGTCATTAAGTTGAAATTTTGTAATTGAAGTTGATCCCAATCCAATCTGACTGGTGGCCTTATAAGAAGAGGAAATAAGGGATGGATACTGTGAAGACATAGGGGGAGGATAACCAAGGAGAACCAAGGAGAGAGGCATGAGAAGAAACCAGTCCTGCCATCTCCTTGATCTTGAGTTTCCAGCCTCCAGAACCATGACACAAATATTTCTATTGTTTAAGCCATATGATCTGTGGTACTTTATTTGGTAGCCCTAGCAAAGTAACACACCAATATTCAATATGAACCCTGCAAGGTTCATATTACATTATACTGCTCTTTATTTCATAGATAGCGTGAGCACTCCAGTAGCATCCTTGCTTTTTTGAAATTCAGAATTATTTACCTTAATACGTTGCATCCATAGTTTGGACATTAAACTATGAAAATGCTTTGCAAGGAAATACCAGTCAGCCCACATGCCCCACACAAGTTGTCCTACCCTAGCATGTGCTCCTGTGATATTCTGTGTATGATTTTCCTGAAGGCATAGCACTGCTGTGGGAGGATTTATGGTTTTTGTACAGTGTTGTGTGTATTGACAGATTGTTCAGCCCAGGTGTGCTGCAGTATTTTCTTCGCTTTCACAGGCAAATTTAACTACACTGTTAGCTAGTCTTCATAGTTCAACTTTGCTCCCTAACAATGGACTATACTCTCTTTGATATATGAGCTCTTTGAGGAGCAATTTGTAAAGCACTGTGTCCTCACTTTTGCAAACTTTTTTTTCTTTTGCAAAGAAAAATGTTTCTCTAGATATATTGAATGACTTTGGGGAAATCATAAAAGTGATCTGTGAGGAATGACATCATGAGTCACTCTTTCACCTTAACTTAGAATTATGAAAAACATTCTCGATCAAGATTCTAATAAAACCTGTTTTATGTACATCCATGGATTTTACAAAACTTGTATTGCCATTGGCCCCTGAAGTGCTTTACACACAGTACTGTATTTTGAGTCAAAATAATGTGATCTCAGAAATATAAGTAGATTTGAGTGTAATGATGTAGCTGGAAAAGGGTCACTCTAAGACTGGCTGCTGGAGTTCTTATCTGACTTACAGTCTATCCTCTAAGCAGAGAACACATATATGTTTTGAAGGAGTTTTTGAGCAGGTTTACCTAATTTCTCCACACAATCAAATACATCTCACTCTTTTTCTGTGTGTTTTTACTTTTGTTTTTAGCCTTTACAGATTTGATAAAAGTGAAATAAAAAAAAATTTTTTTCAAATAATTATCTCCTTTTTTATTCTTTAAAGCATTTCTTTTAAATTGAGATACAATTTACAGACTGTACAATGTACAGTATACAATTTAATGAGCTTTGACAAATGTGGACATACTCTAATCAGGATTAAAAAAAAATATTTTGATCACCCCCAAAAGTACCCACATGTCTCCTTCCATTCACTTTCTTACTTTTCCACAATTGCTGTTCTGATTTTTCTATCACTATAGCTTCATTTGCTATTCTTGAATTTCATATAAGTGAAATTATACAGTATAAACCTCTTTATAGCTGACTTACATTCTGCTGAACAATTATTAAAAGCAAAACATTTTGATTTGTAAAACTTGAAAGCATAAAACAAGGATAATTGCAAAGTTTTTTTTAATATATCTATATTGTTTCCAACTATATATATATAGTTGAAACTGGAACAATATGTGTGCCGCTGCTGCTGCTAAAGTGCTTCAGTCATGTCTCACTCTGTGTGACCTCATTGACAGTAGCCCACCAGGTTCCTCCATCCCTGGGAGTCTCCAGGCAAGAACACTGGAGTGGGTTGCCATTTCCTTCTCCAGGAAAAACATGTATAGCTTTAGGTTAATTGAGTGAGATATTTGTATGGGAGAAAGAGAGATGAAATTAAAAAAAGAACTGAGGTCTCAGCCCTATGCTAACTGGCTGGCAATTTCTACCTCATCTTCACATGTCAGAGTTTGAATAATCCAGGGCTGCTTTTCTTTCTACACTTTCTCTAACAGTGATTTGTAATATCTTGTTGATGTCTTCATTAAAATTCAAATTCCAATATATAAGCGCCTCTTAATGCCTCCACCTGTGTTTATCTCAAATCTAAACCAAAATCATATTCTCCAAATCCCCAAATAGCCCCTCGTAGAGTGTTTACAGCTGGATAAACGTTAGCTCAAGCTACAATCTAAAAACATTTAGGATTTCTTCTGGATCACTCATTTCCACAGCTCACCATCAGCAGTGCTATCAGTTCAACCTTCAAAGTATTGACTAAAAAAGAAGCACAGCTTCAGAGTTGCCAGTTAAATTTTATTTGGGGCAAAATGAGGACTGCAGCCCTGTAGACAGCTCCTCAGATAGCTCTGAGAGACTGCTGCAAAGGTAGTCAGAGAAGGTCAATATATAAGATATTGGTGAAGGGGGAGTTCAATGCAATTAAGTGCTTACTTTACAAAAAGTTTTCTGCTAGTCATGTGGAGCTGATGTCACCATGAAGGGATATAGTGATTTTCTAGATATGAAGAGATGCAAGGATTGGGATCCTGACATCAGTTCCTGAAAATATCTGTCTAAAGACCGGTTCCACCAGATTCTCAGGAGCAGAGGGCCTCACTCCACCCTGATCTCCCTTAGGGGATGTTGAAGGTCAACAGACGCACCAGCACACAGTTCAATATCTGCAGAGATGACGGCAAATGCCCTTGCTGCTGTTTTGTTCAGTCACTGGTAAAGGCTCTTGGCAAGTGGCAATTTCTAGTTGACAGGCAAGTGGCAATTTGTAGTTGACAAAGGTATGAACAGAAAATGTCTTGTACACCTTCTTCTTGTACTGGTCCCAGTCACTATTATCTGTTGCCCTGGATTATTGCAATAACCTTCTGACTGCATTCTCTTGCCTTTGGCCTTTTTTATCTCTCTAGTTCGCTCTCTACACAGTGACCAGTGTGAACTTTTAAAAACCGCTTAAGTTATAACATTGTTCTTTTCAAAAGCCTGCAGTGACTACTCAAATCACTTAGAGAAAAAAAAAAAAAACTTCAAAGAAGACCAGTACAAGAAAACTCAAACCCTTACCCACCACCATTTTTCTGATGTCACTTCCTACCACTGTTCTCCCAGAATCCATTGCTGGGGAATGTCCTCCTTGAATTGGTCAAATACACTTGATTCTGTTTGTTTGCACCAATTTATTACAGAAGCCTTCCCTGACCACTCTGCAAAACAAACCCTCCTCAACCATTTTTTTTTTTTTAAATCTGTGTCGTTTGCTTTATATTTTCCCACTTCATTGGTCACCATGTGAAAGTGAAAGTCACTCAGTCGTGTCCAACTGTGCCACCCCATGGACTGTATAGTCCATGGAATTCTCCAGGCCAGAATACTGGAGTGGGTAGCCTTTCTCTTCTTCAGGGGGTCTTCCCAACCCAGGAATTGAACCAGGGTCTCTAGTACTGCAGGTGAATTCTTTACCAACGGAGCTATGAGGGAAGCCCATATTACCTACTAATAGCCAACTTATTTATAAATCTTTCTTAAAAAATAGCAGCTCTCTGAGGGAAGCCATTGTCATGTGTGTGTATGAATATAAAATAAAAATGAATATTTGAATAAAATAAATTTCCCCTACAATGGTTAATTTATTACATTTTATTTTTGTTTCAGTTGTACCTTAAATGAGTCAAATAAGTAGTTTCAAAAAATTACCTTTCTAATATATCATACAGAATAAAAAGTAATTGTGATTTTCAAGAATACTATTTGATCAAACTGAAATGCATTGAGAAAATAATTGAAGTATTTCTTTCTTCCTGGGTGGTATGGGAATCTGACTCTTTAAATATAACCACCAAAATATGTTGATTAGATGAAGCTGAGGTTATTGATTAAGGAAAAATACCAACTTACAAAACTTTGGAGGTGTCTACAGGAGTAAGAGTTGGGAAGGAGGTCAGAATTTATTAAGGATTGTAAGTCTGACTAACACAACATTGTAAAGCAACTATACTCCAAATGAAAAAAAAAAGAAGAATTGTAAATTTGGAGTAAGATGGTTTCAAATGTGGGAGTTTGATAAAGACTGAGTGAGAATTACATAGAATAGTCCAGACTTTCTGGAAGTAGTTAGGAAAGGATTTTGAAAATAGTTTTCAAATAACCTGGGAATGTAAATTGTTTGTTGAAGCTTTCCAATAAGGATCTGATATTTTTCCAAGAAGTTCCTAATGAACCATGGAACCATTACAGGGCAGAACAGTTCTGGGAGAGTAAAGAAATACTAGTAATGACAATGGAATTGCAAAATTATGTTAATGTAGACATTAAAGCATGATTTAGATTTCCAGTGTCCAGTCTGAGAGTGGGCTAGGCAGTTTTGAGGCATTAATTTTGTTTGCATAAATCAAGTTCACAATGTAGTGTTTTAATCTTATTTTTGGGATGTTACCTGGTTCACTGGATTATTACTTTTTTAAACAGTTCAACTCTCCTTTCTCTGTACTTCTAAGTCCCTGGGAGTTTTTCTTCATATTCTCAAACTAGTTTTATTTTACATTAAATTGTGTCTATTTTCCAAGCTGACAGATGTAGGCTATTGTTTAAAAGAAATTTGATAGTTTATAATATGAGTAAATATTTTTGAATCAACAAAAAATACATTTATAAAACAATTATCCATTTATTCTTGACAATATATCAAAATATGCTTTCTATTTTATTTTATAAAGTTTCCCAATACATATTCCTGTGTCAGTAAATGTGCTATATTTATATAAAGTTAATATTGGAATACTTATCTATGAAGTTAAGGCAAATTTTAAGACAAGAGGACTTTTTAAACATATATTTGTTTTCTATTTTTTAATTTGTCTATGTGGGGAAAATAAGATGCTCCATGAAATCAAAACTGCTGTCTCCCTTTTTCCTGTAATCCTTCTCCTGTGTGCATCAATGCTAAGGTTATCCAACTCTTTGCAACACCATAGACTGTAGCGTGCCAGGTTCCTCTGTCCACAGGATTCTCAGGGCAAGAATACTGGAGTGGATGGCCATGCCCACCTCCATGGGATCTTCCCAATCCAGGCATTGAACTTGTGTCTCTTACATCTCCTACATTGGCAGGCGGGTTCTTTACCCATAATGCCACCTGAGAAGCCCCTAATCCTTCTCCAAGGTTGTAGAAAATTTTATTATCTTTAACATCTTGGAAGAGGAAGAGTTCAACCAACTTTGAAATGTTTCCCATATTCTTAAATCATTAAGGGCAAGAATTTTATTTCCTTCAGATCTGGTGGTACCTCTGATTTTTTTTAAGTGAAGGCTTGGAGCTATAATCAACTATGGTATTTGAACTGGAGAACCACTTAATCTCTCTGGAATTTAAAGCAAATAAAGTTCAATTCCCTCTGATTTTATAGTAAGAAAAACAAGTTCTTCCTGCTTCACTGGCTTTGTAATTGCAAAATCAAATAGAGTTGCAAAAAGTTTTGTATCTCATTAAAATAGTCCCAAATATTTATCCCTCTTCTCTCATGCAGATTACACCTCATACAAGACAATCTCCATGTCTCTACTCTTTAGCATATAGTCTGTGTCAATGTGTTTTAATGTTCATCCACTTGTTTCTCCAACACCAAAGTGTTTTGTTGACTGAAAGACATTTCAGAAAGCTGCTTACTTTGTGAGAATCAACTCTATACAGTAGTGCTGTGCTGTGCCCTGTTGTGTCAGAGACTTTGTGATCCTATGGACTGTAACCTGCTAGGCTCCTCTGTCCATGGAATTTTCCAGGCAAGAAAACTTGAGTAGGTTGCCACTTCCTCCTCCAGGGGAGATTCACGACCCTGGGATCAAACCTGTGTCTCCTGGTTCTATCACTGTGCCATTTGGAAATCCCCTATACAGTAGTGTTGGGAGATAAACAGTGGAAAGCACTAACTACTGTCCTAATAGTCATCAGTTTTCCCATTAGGATGCTGCATTTTGCTTTTGTTTTGTAGGTCATTCTTTATTCTTTACTACCATCCCAAGACCTATTTTTCTTTTCAAAAATATCAGTTCCATATTTTTCTTAGTTGAAGGATTACAGGTGTCCCAGTTTCACAAAGTTATGCAATTATAGCACAGAATCCATTTATTTCCCAGTAATTGGAGTGCAGCCATCACGGTGGGAATAAAAGCAAGGCTTACAGATCAGAGTAAAGAACACAATCCTATCACACAGCTTGTGTAAAAAGGGTAGAAAGTGATTTGGCCTCGGTGACACTCTGAGCTTCAATGTAGAATTTTAATTGCAGTTTGTCTTGCAATAAAAGAGCATGTTCTGAACAATTTTGAATAGAACTAATTCTGAAACCAAATTAAGTTTCCACATTATGATTTAAATTGATACAGCTGATGTTTCATGCCAGAAAAGGGCAGTCCGCAGGTAATATTGTGTGGTTAGGTAGTATAGTTGCTGAAATCACAGGCAATATTGAAATCAATTCAATTTCATTGTGAAACTTTTCTGTTATAATATGGCAACAAACAAAACACAAATAATATGCTATTTTATATTCTTACAGCATGGTACTTCTTTTTAATGATAAAGGATGTACCTTCTTCACTGCCATGATCCCAGGTCTAACAGTCCCAAATTGCAATTAATTATTTTTCTTAAGAATGTGCAGTTATTTATAACTCATCTCTTCAACAGAAGAAATCATTTTCGTTTGTGTGTGAATACTATATTCAAACAAAGACTACCATTTTTGTGCTGGTCATTCATTTAAATAGATATCATTCTAAAATTCACAGAGATAACCAACCAAACTCTTTATAATTTCCTCCTTAAAATCTTCTCCTCAAGATTACTCCCTAAATATAGGATAGTTACCGGTGGCTATACAAATAGTACCTACCAACTGTGGCATCTGTTTTCCACCTACCAAATTCTTAGATCTCTATTTTCATTTCTTTCCCCCTAACCCCTAAGATGGGCTTCTGTGATGACTCAGTAGTAAATAACTGCTTGCAATGCAGAACATGCAAGTTTGATCCATGGGTCACACATTTTCTCTGGAGAAGGAAATAGCAATTCACTCTAATATTCTTGCCTGGAAAATCTCATGGACAGAGGAGCCTGGGGGTCTACAGCCCATGAGGTCATAAAAGGTTGGAGGTCACTTAGAGACAAACCAACAACAATCTCTAAGGGAATTCAGATTCACATATATAAATGTGTAAACCATACAGTCAGTTACTCACTTAGCTCAGGCATTGGTACTCTGGTTATGATCTACCTAATTCATTTCCATAATTCTTTTTAATCATTTTTAGGTGAATTTCACAAGTAATGTTCCATTTATTCATTCTAGGGCTTCCCTGGTGGCACAGATGGTAAAGAATCTTCCTGCAATGCAGGACACCTGGGTTCAATTCCTGAGTCAGGATGATCCCCTGGAGTAGGGAATGGCTACCCACTCCAGTATTCTTGCCTGGAGAATCCCATGGACAGAGCACCCTGGTGAACTCTAGTCCATGGGGTCACAAAGACTTGGATACAGCTGAGCGACTATCACTTCCACTTATTTCACTTCACTAATTCATTCTAGCACCTATGACGTTTCTAGCTTGCTACTATTTCTAATTTTTCTAACTCTGATTGTTTTGTCAGACTGGTGTTCCCCATCACTTCAAAAACAAACTCTTAACTGCAGGCAATCCTCTACTTGTCTCATTAACCTAAAAGGTCAGGTTGTACTTATCAATATATACAAATTTATTGATCTTTTCTTATGCCCTATTTCATTCCTGTACACTGGAAATTACTCTATAGCAACTAATGCTCTTAGAAAGATCCACAGTATAAAGACATGCCTCTTAGTTCTGTTGTTTCCTCTTTCATGACATAAAATTATCTATATCCTCTTGTCTTTTCTTAATGAGAAACTGCTTCATAAAATATCACTCTTTTCATCCTCATCATTTTTATTATCTTGATTGGAAATTTTTCACTGCATAAAATGCCACTGACTAGAACTATACAAAATATTCCCAGGGAATGAGGTGCAATAATTTTTTAGAAAGAATGAAAACCAACTTATTCTGAATTATGATACATGCAAATTAACTTTTAATGTATCATTGTGTTCAAATGTATGTATATTACACACACAAGTTGGTTTCCAAATTATACTAATTATCTTTGTTTCAAATGAAATGAAGTTGAAAATGAGAGTTTAAAGGAGAAGCAGATATCTCAAATGCCTACTTTGATTAACTAAATGTCATCTTTGCCTATGTGGAATCAAAATAATGACCAATTTAATAAATTAACTTAAGGAATCATTTAATAGGGGGCAATTCATTTCAAACAGATTTTTATCATCATGTAGTTGTTTTAACTGCCAGATTATTTAACTGAGTAGGGTTTATTGAAATAGTCACAAAAGATTTGTCTATAATAAAAAACACAGATATTTCAATTGTTTGAAGAGTATGATTTCAACTGTATGAATATTGAGTACTACACCATAACACACTCCTTCACATTTCATCTGAACATTAATCCCATGTCCTTTTCCAAGTTAATTCAAAGGATAACTTATAAACTCAAATTAGTTTTTCCCTTAAACATAGAATTGCTAAGTCTATTGCAGATAATTGAGTGCAAGAAATAAATTGTAAGTTGATATCTATTTCCCTTAATTCAGTCTTGCCCTTTGTCACAGTTTAGAAATCAATCGATTATAATAATTGACAATATATGTCAACTATTATAGTTTTTTCTTTCAGATTAAGCTTTTACTTTTAGGCAAAGTACTAGGATATATCCATATTATTTGTAAAAGGAAAGAAAAGTACTCCAAACATAACAAAAGAGATAATAATAATTCCTATTTTTTTAACGGAAGAAAATATTATATAAATTTTAGAACTTAACTTTTATCTCCAAGATATTTGGATTCGGTTGTTGTGAATGGCTGCATTATAATATTGATCTCTTAAGTGATATCAAACATGTATGAGATTACTTAGCTCAATTCCAGTTTTATGAATGATTACAGATACATTAATTTGATAAAATCTCCTTCCCTACATGTTTTTTCCCAATTGTCCTAATACCCCAACAGATAGATATGTGTTGCTCATTATAATTCTTTAATTCTACACATTATTAGAAATAGAGGAGAAGTAACTATACCAAGAGAGAAGTAAATCATCTTAATTTGTTATATGAGGTTAGTAAAATTTTGATATCAAAATTAGACAAGCATATTACAGGAAAAGAGCTACAGACCCAAATATTCATAAATATATGAATATATATAGAAATAAAGCAAAATATTAGCAAATATTAGTAAATTAAATCTAGCAATATGTAACAGAGAACAGTAAATTATGACCAACTTGGGTTTATCTAAGGATAAAAATGCATTTCAAACTTTAAAAAGTAATTCATAAAACCTTTTATATTATTTACAAGTGAAAAAATATATGCTCATTTTGATAGATGTATAAAAAGCAATTAAAGTTAAGACAATTTCTAATGAAGTATTATTAACATTCAGCAAACTAGAATTAGAAAATACAGAGTATGTTGGTGAATAAATGACATCTTTTAAAAAAATCATTAAATTTATATTTAAAGGTAAAAAATATTCAAAAAACTAAGACCATGGCATCTGGTTTCATCATTTCATGGCAAATAGATGGGGAAAAATTGGAAATACTGACAAACTTTTTAAATTCACTGTCGATGGTGACTGCAGCCTTGAAGTTAAAAGATGCTTGCTCCTTGGAAGAAAAGTTATGACAAACCTAGAAGGCATATTAAAAAGCATAGACATCACTTTGCTGACAAAGATCCATTTAGTCAAAAACTATGGTTTTTCTAGTAGTTATGTATGGATTGAAAGTTGGAGCATAAAGAAAGTTGAGCACCAAAGAATTGATGCTTTTGAACTGTGGTGTTGGACAAGACTCTTGGACTGCAAGATCCCTTGGACTGCAAGGATATCAAGTCAGTCAATCCAAAAGGAAATCAACCCTGAATACTCATTGGAAGGACTGATGATGAAGTTGAAGCTCCAATACTTTGGTCACCTGATGGGAAGAACTGACTAGTTGGAAAAGAGCCTGATGCTGGGAAAGATTGAAGGCAGGAGGAGAAGGGGATGGCAGAGTATGAGATGGTTGATGGCATCACTGAGTCAATGGGCATGAGTTTGACAAGCTCTGATAGATGGTGTAGGACAAGGAAGTTTGGGGGTGCTGCAGTCCATGGCATTGCAAAGCATTCAACACAACCAAGCAACTGAACAACAGCAAAGATCCAAGATAAGAAACAAAATGAGATGTCCATTCTCACTACTTTCAGTCATCATTATGCCACTACACAAGCACAGATTGTTGTATTTTGTGGAGGATGTGAGGAATAGAAACTCTCATTCACCACTGATGTGGAGCTAAACTGGTACAACTCTTTTGTATAAGAGTTAATACAAGTATTACTCTGGGCATAAGAAACTTATTTTAAAATTTATTTGGCAATAGAAAGAGCTAAGACTAGCTCAGGGTCACTAAACATTTAAAAAATGTTATCTTAAAATCTTCTCTTTAAAGTCTGTTCGGTGCTGAAGACTGATTTTTGACAAAGGTGCAACAGTATTTCAAAGGGAAAAGGATAATCAATAAGTATAGGTACAATACAAATTAATGAAACAGAATATAGGTCAGGTGCAATGATATAAGGGGAGATAACATGAGGTTGAAAGGCATTACAAAAAGCATGGACAGGACAAACTTTTCAATAAGGGGAACCAGAGCTTAGTGTACATACATTAAAACAAAGAAAAAGAAAAAAAAAACTACTTTTGTGTTTTTGCTTTATCCCCAAACCTAAAAATAAATTCCAAATTGAATAAGGACAGACATGTAAAAAAATACATATAATTACATAATGTAATATTGGAAGATATCTTTATTATGTCAAGAAAAGGAAAAAAAAATTTCAGTAAGACTGAAAAGAAATTATGAAATTATATAGAAAATGGATTCTCTTTATTTATCTTATAAATTATTACTTATAAATTTTCTCAGGAATGGAAGCAAACCAGCATGCAACAGAGTGGGATATATATTTGTAATGCAATTGACAAAAGCAAAACTCAATGAAGTTAATATCCATGACACATATAAGACTGTTACAAATCCATAAGAAAATGTATACTTTAACAGAAGAACATGCACAAGATTTAACAGGAACTTCACAAAATATAAAACTCAAATGGTAAGTGAACATTTCAAAACTGATAAACTGTGACTATACATGGTGATAAAACTATGACAAAAACTATGACAATTATTTTTTAAATTTGATATCATTATGTATGTTCTCACCCTAATGTATTTTTATTTTTTATTGAAGCATAATTGCTTTATTACTTTTCACTGTACAACACTAATTTTGTGTTAGTTTCTGCCATATGACAAAGTGAATAGGTTATGTTTTTCAGTCACCCAGTCGTGTCTGACTCTTTGTGACCCCATGGACTACAGCACACCAGGCTTTCCTATCCCTCTCCATCTCCCAGGGTTTGCCCAAGTTCATGTGCATCACATCGGTGATGCCATCCAACCATCTCATCCTCTGCCGTCCCCTTCTCTTCCTGCCTTCAATCTTTCCCTGCATCAGGGTCTTTTCCAATGAGTCAATTCCTCACATCAGGTGGCCAAAGTATTGGAGCTTCAGTTTCAGCATCAGTCCTTCCAATGAATATTCAGGACTGATTTCCCTGAGGATGGACTGCTTTGACCTCCTTGCTGTCCAAGACTCTCAAGAGTTTCTCCAACACCACAATTCAAACATCAATTCTTCAGTGCTCAGCTTTCTTTATGGTCCAACTCTCACATTAATACATAACTACCTGAAAAACCATAGCTTTGACTAGATGGACCTTTGTTAGCAAAGTAATATCTCTGCTTTGTAATATGCTGTCTAGGTTGGTCATATCTTTCTTTCAAGAAGCAAGCCTCTTTTAATTTCCTGGCTTCTGTCATCACCTGCAGTGATTTTGGAGCCTCTAAAAGTAAAGTCTCTCTCTGTTTCCATTGTTTCCCCATCTATTTGCCATGAAGTGATGGGACTGGACGTCATGATCTTTGTTTTTTGACTGTTGAGTTTTAAGTGAACTTTTTTACTCTCTTATTTTACTTTCGTCAAGAGACTCTTTACTCTTTATATACTTTCTGCCATAAGGGTGTTGTCATCTACATATCTAAAATTAGTGATATATCTTCTTCACTTTCTTCTTCCCTTTCTTCCATAAGGGTGTTGTCATCTGCATATCTAAGATTAGTGATATTTCTCCCGGCAATCTTGATTTCAGCTTGTGCTTCATCCAGCCCGGCATTTCACATGATGTACTCTGCATATAAGTTAAATAAGCAGGTTGACAATATACATCCTTGTACTCCTTTCCCAATTTGGAGCCAGCCTGTTTTTCCATACCCAGTTCTATCTGCTGCTTCTTGACCTGCATACAGATTTCTCACGAGGCAGGTCAGGTGGTCTGGTATTTCCATCTCTTTAAGAATAATATAGCTTGGTTAAACTTTAATGAAGTTCAATACCAGGTAAAATTAAAGTATATATTTTATATAGCTTATTATAACACAATGTGCACAACTGTATACAAAGTAAAAATCTCAATGATGATTATTGCTAGACAGAACAGGAGATGTTATGAAGAAGTTGTCCAGAGGATGAAGGGCAGTTCTAAGGTATTCTAATCTGTAACCTTGGAGAAGATTGCATGGCCTTCAAATTGTATTATTTAATTTGAAAATATATATTTATAGTCTGCCACAAAATCTATTATATATTTAAGACTTCATCCTTTAAGATTTAACAATGATGAAACAAAAATATGAACCAGTCATTGTTAATAATTTTTCCTGCTGTGAGTATAATATGAATCAAAACTTTTATACAGTATCTTCATGCAAGAACAAGAGATGGCAGAATCAGGTAGGTTTTCTCTCATAAAAACGTTGTTTGCAAAGGAGTAGCATGGCTCTTAAACTAGGGAAGTGATTAAATGTCACAGTAGGAGGATATTTCATGAACAGAGAGCCTAGCACATGTCAACCATGGTAGACTCTGTACATTGAACCAAATACAAGAGATTCAGAAGTATCTGTATAAATATTAATGATAAATGACTTGCATTAGCAGTTACTTCCCCTGCCTTATACCTAGAAAGATGTCATTCTTCCTAAAGATCAGAATAGGGCCCAAAACTAAGTATCTAAGATCTGTCTGCTGAAAAGGAGAAAGCAGGATGATGTGTGTTTTATAATTACTCTAAATAATTAAGCTAACTGTCTAATTGAGAAGTAGGGGAAAGATCTAGGGTTTTGGAGGGACAAAACAAGAATATTTATCAGAAAGTTTGAGAAAATTACCTTAGATTTTTGTATGAATTTTGGACCATTTTCCAGAGGCCAGGACTCGTGCTTGCAAAAAAGAGCCACTGATGGAGAAATGAAAATGTGATAATAAATACAAATTCACCATGGAGATTGCTTGGATAGGTATGTCAAGCATACTTGCAACACAAACAATCCAGAACCAGATCCCATGATGGAGACCAATGCTTAATAAAGATTTACTCCTGAGAAGAAATAGCAAAGGTAAATGGATCATTCTCCCCTTGCATTGTTTTATCTTAGATCAGAAGGGATAATATGATCTCATGATATATTTAAGAGCAGTCCCCTTAATTAGTGAAAATAAATTCCCTTTCAACTTGTGATTCAGAGTAGAAAAATATGAAATCTACTTTGGAGAAATAACTAAATATAAGATTTCTTACAACTGAACTCTATAAACAGTACTTTGTAAGAACATAGTTGCTAACCTTGAACAAATAATATTCTAGTGGGGTCAAATTCATGAAAAATAGTTAAAATACATGTATGTTATGATAGAGATTGCAGCAATTTAATGTGAAGATTTAGAAGAGCAATTGATTAAATTGCTTTAAGGATTGGGAAAGACTGAGAGAGAGGATCTGCAAAACAGAGAATTGAGAAGAATATGTAGAAAAAAATTCAAGATAAGAGGTGGAGAAAACTGACTCCTGACTTAGTTAACAGTTTCACAAACACAGGAGCATGAAAGGCCATGAAATATCTTTAAATCATGAGCATTATTTTGACAGGGAGTTCAAGCTTTAATAAGTGGAAAGAAGAAAGAAAGTGTAATTCAATTGTTGGTAAATGTGAACTCCACAGGTAGATTATATGGGTTCATTAAACTCACATTGATTTAGAAAACAGGATACTGTACTACTTTATAAAGTATTTCAATAAATTATTTCTTAATTAAGTAGATTATGATGTTATCATAGACATTTTCGTATCATGAAAATGTGTTTAAAATAAAAAATAAAGCTTTATCAAAAATATTCAGTGATTTATCTGTCTTAGTCAGCTTGATCTGTTCTAAACAAATTATCACAGGCTGATTGTTTATAACACAATTATTTCTCATGATTCTGAAGATTCGGGAATATAAAATCATAGTGCCAGTAGATTTGTTTCCTGGTTTCTAGATGTTCATCTTCTTGCTGTACACTGACATTTCTTCTTTTTAAAGCTGAAATATTTAGCAGAGATACTTAAAAGTACTTGAAATGTAAATGTCCAGAGAATTACTATAACTTCCAAGACTGCAGAAATCTCTCTACACCTGCCACATTTATAAATGCTTAGAGATTACCCATTTTATTTTATTTAAATGTCTGTGTTGCAGCCTGTTACTACCGTTTGTTTTCTTTGTTGTCTAGTACCTCATTCTATGAACAGGATACTGTTCAATTATACACTCAGCTTTTGGTGAATTTGTGAGATGATTCTTGATTTTGCCTAAAATAAATAATGCTATGTAAAACCTAAGAATCTGTGTTTCTCTAGGTTATATACCTGGGGTTAAGGTTGCTTTATCATAAATTATCTACATTTTAACCCTACTACAAAACGTTGGTGTTAGTCGTTCATTTGTGTCTGACTCTTTGCAACTCCGTGGACTGTAGCCTGCCAGGCTCCTCTGTCCATGGGATTTCTCAGATTGCCATTTCCTTTCCTAGGGGATCTTCCTGACCCAGGGTTCCGACCCTAATCTCCTGCATTGTAGGCAGATTCTTTACCTTCTGAGTCACCAGGCAAACATCAGACTGCTTGCTAAAATTGTTCCTTCCCTACATTTTGTATTCTTCAACACTTTATGAAAAAACAAAATCCCTGTCCATTCATGTTCATTATACCCATTTCTTTGCCAGTGTCATGGAACGGTTTGCAGATGATAATCTTTTCTTTGTTGATGACAATCACCTATAAAGAATTTATTTCTCATCATGCTTTGCAACTTGTTTGTTTTGTCTGGCCTAGGCACAGAGGCACTTGACTCCAAGCTGTG
Organism: Odocoileus virginianus; assembly: GCF_023699985.2. Lineage (NCBI taxonomy): Eukaryota > Metazoa > Chordata > Mammalia > Artiodactyla > Cervidae > Odocoileus > Odocoileus virginianus. The sequence continues at coordinate 61,738,212 of NC_069684.1, forward strand.
GGTTGAGTTCAGATCTCTGATAGGTAACTCTCAGATCTGAGAGAGCATCTTCTCAGAGGTCAAGAAAACAATCCAAGCACATAAGTGTTTTTGAAGCCTTTGTTTGTTTCACATCCATAAACATTAAATTGACCCAAACAAGAAATATGGTCAAGCTCAAAGTCAATAGGAAGTACATTCTGCCACCTTAAGGCCATGGTAAGTGTTTAGATGTGTGATGCTTATTATCAAGCAGAAAACTAGGATCAGTAACTCAGTTAGCCACATCTTGAACATAAGAAACAAGTAAGAGCATAAGAAAGAACATAGAAAGCATTGCCATTTTTTCTAACCAAATATTGTTTTTTTATACTTATAAATTTTTAATTCTTTTTAAACAAAATCATGGCTATCACATTTGATAAACCCATCTGTTTATTGAACAATGAATTGGGAAGCATAACAAAATTTTAAATGAAACAAACATAAATATTTCTGTTCAGTTGAGCCAAAGAATGCCTTTAGAACTGGAAATACAATACCTTTAGAACTGAACACTTAGAAAACAAATTTGTGCATATTAGAAAAAAAAATTAAGGTACAAGGGAAAAAGGTCAAGTAACATTTGCTATTTTTCAACTTATAAATATTCTATTTACAGATCCTAAAAACATAAATATATTATTTTGACATGTATTGTTTTAACAATGATTATCATATTCCAGCTTAGATATATAAAATTAATTTTTACTAAAATTATCAAATACACTTTTTTAATCTTGTTAATAAAGACTGGATACAAGAAAGTATAGAAAAAGAACCTTAAATAACACATTAAATTAAGGTTCTGGCAACTGCATACTTTTAGAGTTAAAAATTATGTTTTACTTATAGCAATGCTATTTTTTAATCTATGGCGCTTTCATAAAAAGGTTGGTTTAACAATATTAACAAATTAATCTATATTTTAGAAAACATACTTGATTATTACTAGAACATTTTGTTGTTGATACAGTAAACAGATCTCTCTTGTATACTATAATTATCTTCAAGAAAATATTCTCTGAGTATAGAAATGAATATCTTGCCATCCTTCATATGTTTTACCTAGTGGCTTAGATGGAAAAAAAATAAGTACCTTTGAAAATAAGTGACCTTTGAAATATTTGGCCTATGTAGTCTAAATACATACATATATACAAACATATTTATATATATGAATATACATATATATGTATATATCTTAGTCTATGTACCAGCCAGCAATGTTAAAGAAATAATTGAATGGTTCTATGAAGACCTACAAGACCTTCTAGAGCCAGCAATCAAAAAAGATATCCTTTTTATTATAGGGGATGGAAATGCAAAAGTAGGAAGTCAATAAATACCTGGAGGAACAGGCAAATTTGGTTTTGGAGTACAAAACAAAGCAGGTCAAAGGCTAAAAGAGTTTTGCCAAGAGAACGCACTGGTCATAGCAAACACGCACTTCCAACAACACAAGAGAAGATGCTACACATGCACATCACCAGATGGTCAATACCGAAATCAGACTGATTATATTTTTTGCAGCTAAAGATGGAGAAACTCTATAGAGTCATAAAAAAATAGACTGGGAGATGACTGTGGCTCAGATCATGGACTCCTTATTGCCAAATTCATATTTAAATTGAAAAAGGTAGGGAAAACCACTAGACCATTCGGGTATGACCTAAGTCAAGTCCCTTATGATTATACAGTTGACCTGAGGAATAGATTCAAAGGATTAGATCTGATAGACTGCCTGAAGAGCTATGGACGGAGGTTCATGACTTTGTACAGGAGACAGGGATCAAGACCATCCCCAAGAAAAAGAACTGCAAAGGGGCAAAATGGTTGTCAGAGGAGGACTTACAAATAGCTGAGAAAAGAGAAGCTAAAGGCAAAGGAGAAAAGGAAAGATGTACCCATTTGAATGGAGCGTTCCAAAGAATAGCAAGGAGAGATAAGACAGCCTTCCTCAGTGATCAATGCAAAGAAACAGAGGAAAATAATAGAATGGGAAAGACTAGAGATCTCGTTGAGAAAAAAATAGAGATACCAAGGGACTATTTCATGCAAAGATGGGCTCAATAAAGGACAGAAATGATATGAACCTGACAGAAGCAGAAGATATTAAGAAGAGGTGGCAAGAACACACAGAAGAACTATACAAAAAAGATATTCATGACCCAGGTAATCACCATGGTGTGATCACTCACCTAGAGCCAGACATCTTGGAATGAGAAGTCAAGTGGGCCTTAGGAGGCATCATTAGTAACAAAACTAGAGGAGGTGACGGAATTCCACTTGAGCTATTTCAAATCCTAAAAGATGATGCTGTTATAGTGCTGCACTCAATATGCCAGCAAATTTGGAAAACTCAGCAGTGGCCTAGGACTGGAAAGGTCCAATCCCAAAGAAAGACAATGCCAAAGAATGTTCAAACTACTGCACAGTTGCACTCATCTCACATGCTAGCAACGTAACGCTCAAAATTTTCCAAGGCAGCCTTCAACAGTACCTGAACCATGAATTTCCAGATATTCAAGCTGGATTTACAAAATGCAGAGGAACCAGAGATCAAATTGCCAACATTCGTTGGATCATCGAAAAGCAAGAGTTCCAGAAAAACACCTACTTCTGCTTTGTTGACTACACCAAAGCCTTTGACAGTGTAGATCACAACAAACACTAGAAAATTCTTTAATCAATGAGAATACCAGACCATCTGACCTGCTCCTGAGAAATCTGTATGCAGGTCAAGAAAGCAACAGTTAGAAACAAACATGGAACAACAGATGGGTTCCAAATCAGTAAAGGAATACGTCAAGTCTGAATATTGTCACCTTGCTTGTTTAACTTATATGCAAAACACATCATGCGAAATGCCAGGTTGGATGAAGCACAAGCTAGAATCAAGATTGCCGGGAGAAATATCAATAACCTTGATATGCAGATGATACCACCTTTATGGCAGAAAGTGAAGAAGAACTAAAGAACCTCTTGATGAAAATGAAAGAGGAGAGTGACAAAGTTAGCTTAAAACTCAACATTCAGAAAACAAAGTTCATGGCCTCCAGTCCCATCACTTAATAGCAAATAGATGGGGAAACAATGGAAACAGTGAGAGACAATTTTTTGTGGGGCTCCAAAATCACTGCATTAAAAGACATCATTTAATCTCTGCATTGAAATTAAAATTAAAAGATGCTTGCTCCTTGGAAGAAAATCTGTGACCAACCTAACCAGAATAATAAAAAGCAATGACATTACTTTGTCAACAAAGATCCACCTAGTCAAAGCTTTGGTTTTTCCAGTAGTCATGTATGGATTTGAGAGTTGGACTATAAAGAAAGCTGAGCGCTGAAGAATTGATGTTTTTGAACTGTGATGTTGGATGAAAGTCTTGGGAGTCCATTGGACTGCAAGGAGATCCATTCAGTCCATCCTAAAGGAAATCAGTCCTGAATATTCATCACAAGGACTGATGCTGAAGCTGAAATTCCAGTACTTTGGCCACCTGATGAGAAGAACTGACTCATTTGAAAGGACCCTGATGCTGTGAAAGATTGAAGGAAGGAGGAGTAAAGGACGACACAGGATGAGATGGTTGAATGGCATCACTGACTCAATGGACATGAGTTTGAGTAAGCTCCAGGCGTTGGTGATGGACAGGGAAGCCTGGTGAGCTGCAGTCCATGGGGTCACAAAGAGTTGGACACGGCTGAGCTTCTGAACTGACTGATACATATATATGCATCAGAAAGAAAAATGAAGTATATTCTATTTTATACAATTTCTTATGATCTTTGCAGAAAAAGTATAGTATAGATGCAATTTTAAAATTAATAACATGCTCCAAAGAATAGGATTAATCAAAGTCTCATTTTTTATTTTATTAATCAAAAAATGGCATTCTGTATAAAATAGCTTTTAAATTAAAAGAGAAAACAAGATCATTTCAAAACAATAAATTTGTAAAACAGAAAAAAAAAAAAAAAAACCCACCAGCCTTACATTAAAGATGAAAACAAGAAACTAACTAAATACATAATTGTATATTTAGTAAAATTATCCTGTTTGGATATATTTTTTAGAGTAAGGTGATGTATATAGAACATTTTAAGAAAGATTAAAATTATTATTCATTACTTTTTAGGATCAGAACAAAATTGAGGAAAAAGTACAGAGATTTCCATACACCCATTGCCTTACACAAGCATTTGTTGTTGTTTAGTCATTAAGTCCTATCTGATTCCTTTGCGATGCTATGGACTGTAGCCTACCAAAATTCTCTGTCCATGGGATTTCCCTGGCAATAATACGTGGATTGGGTTGCAATTTCCTTACCCACAGGATATTCCTGAGTCATGGATCTATCCATCTCCTGTCTTGGCAGGCAGATTCTTTACCACTGAACTACCAGTGAAGCCCATGCATCCATAATTTTCCCCATTGTCAACATCCTCCATCAGAGCAGTATATTTCTTACAACTGATGAAACTACACTGACACTTTACAATCACTCAAAGTTCATAGCTGACATTATGGTTCACGTTTTATGTTGTACCCTCTATGAGTATGGTAAATACATGATGATATGTATTCATCATTATGGTGTCATATAAAGTATTTTCACTATGTTGCAAGTTATCTGTGCTCCACCTATATAATCCCTTACTTCCCCTCCTGGCATCCACTGATATTTTTTCTGTCTCCATAATTTTGCTTTATCCAGAATATCTTATAGTTGGAATCATACATGACCATTTCATGTTAGCATTCTTTCACTTGGTAATATGCATTGAAGATTCCTCCATGTATTTTTATGGTTTCATAGCTTATTTTTCTTTAGTGTTGATTAATATGAGATGGTTGGATGACATCACTGACTTATTGGACATGAGTTAGAGAAACCCCAGGAGATAGTGAAAGATAGGAACGGTTGGCATGCTGCAGTCCATGGGGTCACAAAGAGTCAGACACAGTTTAGAGACTGAAAAACAATATTCCATTGTCTGGAGATACTACACTAAATTCATTCAACCTACTGAAGGACGTCTTGGTTGCCTTCAGATTTGGGCAGTTAAATATAAAGCTGCTATAAACATCTGTGTGTCATTTTTTGTGTAAACCTACATTTTCAGCTCCTTTGGGTAATTACCAGGGAGCACAATTTCTGGATATCTTCTGGTAAGAGTATGCTTAGTTTTATAAGAAATTGCTAAGCTGTTTTGGCCACTGGTGCATTCCACCAGCAAGGTACACCAACAGTTCCTGTTGCTCCACATTCTCTGTGTTATTTGATGTAGTCAGCGTTCTGGAATTTGATCATTCTCAAAGCTCTGGGTTCCACATCCATAGGACCCTTTTCCAAATTTCTAGGTTATAAATAAGTCCAACTCACACTTTGGTTTTTGTCCTAGCCATATCATGATTTATTTCTAGCAGTTACTCTTTCCATGTTATTTCAATGTTACATTTTCAATATTTCTTTCAGTTGTCCAAAATCCAAGAAACGATTCTTAACATTCCATTCTCTCTTAAAATGCCTAGAGTGTAATCAGCTCTAGTGAAATAAGTCAGAAAGAGAAAAACAAATATCCTATATTAATGCATCCACATGATATCTTTAAAAAAAATGGTACATATTTTCAGGGCAAGAATAGAGATGCAAACATAGAGAATGAAGTTGTGGACACTTGTGGGGGAAAGAGAGGGTGGAATGAATTAAGAAATTAGCATTGAAATACACACATTACCTTATGTACAATAGACAGCTAGTGGGAAGCTGCTATATAACAAAGGGAGCTCAGCCTGGAGCTCTGTGATGACCTAGAGGGTTGGGTGGGAGGGAGACTCTAGAGGGAGAGCATGTATGAATGCTTATGGCTGATTCAATTGTTTATGGTAGAAACAAACAATGTTGTAAAGCAGCTATCCTCTAATTAAAAAAAAAAATTGCATAGTGTGATTTCTGTTTTTTAAATGAACCTCGAATACTATAGTGTTTTGTCTTCCCAAGATATCTCCAGGTCACAGAGTCTCAGAGTGAAAGATCTGAATTGAAACTTAAGCACTGTGGCCAAAGAACTTTTACACCTAACGAGTAGTCTCTTCTGATTTATTATATATGATTTTCTCAAAATTATTAGTTTAAGGTATTCTGCACCTACAGGTAACATTTTTTGATTTGAGAAATTGGATTCAAAATAAACAGAAATTTGTCCAATATGGTGTGTTACTAATCATTTTGAGAACACAAGCATCTGTAAATTAAAGGAAAAAATAGAAATAAGTCAGAACAGCCAACACAGCTCCCCAATTCCTACCAGCCATATTAGTATGTAATGTGGGACAGCATTTACATAACAGGTTGACAAATCGTATTTTACACAGAAGGAAACTATTTTTTAAGAAACCTCTCCCATTCTGCAATCTGATGATTTGATTATTTAATAATATTTTGGGTTTCTCTGGTGGCTTAGATGGTAAAGAATCAACCTGCAATGCAGAAGACCTGGGTTCGATCCTTGGGTCAGGGAGATCCCCTGGAGAAGGAGATGGAAACCTGCTCCAGTGTTTTTGCCTGGAGAATACCATGGACAGAGGAGCTGGTCAGGCTACAGTCCATCAGGTCACAAAGAATCAGATACGACTGAGTGACTAACACACTTTAATAATATTTTGCAAAGAGTCAACACATAAACCAATAGATCCCAGGTTTGTTTACCATAAGAGTTCTAGAGAAAGTAGGTATATTCAAGTAAAAATATTACATAGGTAAGAATTCTTTCACTTTTATATACTATTGTGAGGTCTGTCAATGGCATGCTTTTAAAGGCATTTTACTGAACCACTTTTCTTCCACGATAATTCTCTAAGAAAAAGGAAAAGGTCTATTGCTAATCCTTTCTTTCTCTAATTCATAACTTCTTAAAGGTTTTTTTTTTTATACTGTTCTTGCTTTTTATAATTGCAAACATATGGGATTTTGTGTTTTTATACTTTCAGTGAATACACTTTCAGTGAATCATTATTCTTCTTTTCTTTGATTATAGTCTGATAATTTAACCGAGGCGCATTTAAAATATTGCTTTAAATTGTTGATTTCAGGTGTCTTAGATAACCTTTATAAAACATTATATTGATTAGCCAAAAATTTAAAAAAATGTTTCTGATTTTTTCCATAAGATGTTACAGAAAAACCTGAATGGACTCTTTGACCAACCCAATAATTCTGAAATATATATAAGATATACATATACATGCATATATCTGTGTGTATAGACATAATATTAATACACATAACTAGTAATAAGAAAACAATGAGCTCAAATGGAATTAGAGACAATATTGCTCATGGCACAGAAGAGAACATGAACTTCATGTTCACTTTCAGTTCAGTTCAGTTCAGTTGCTCAGTCGTGTCCAACTCTTTGTGACGCCATGGACTGCAGACTTCCTTGTCCATCACCAATTCCTGGAGCTTACTCAAACTCACATCCAACAAGTCGGTGATGCCATTCAACCATCTTATCCTCCATCATTCCCTTCTCCTTCTGCCTTCAATCTTTGCCAGCATCACAGTTTTTTTCAAGGAGTCAGTTCTTCACATCAGGTAACCCAAGTATTGTAGCTTCAGCTTCAGCATCAGCACTTCCAGAGAATATTTAGGACTGATTTCCTTTAAGATCGACTGGTTTGATCTCCTTGATCTCAAGAGTCTTCTTCGACACCACAGTTCAAAAGCATCAGTTGCTGGACGCTTAGTTTTCTTTATGATCCAACTCTCACATCCATGCATGACTACTGGAAAAACCATAGCTTTGAGTAGATGGGCCTTGTTTGGCAAAGTAACGTCTCTGCTTTTTTATATGCTGTCTAGGTTGGCCATAACTGTTCTTCCAAGAAACAAGCATGTTTTAATTTCATGGCTACAAGTCACCACCTGCAGTGATTTTGGAGCCCAAGAAAATAAAGTCTCTCACTCTTTCTATTGCTTCCCCATTTATTTGCCATGAAGTGATGGGACCTGATGCCATGATCTTTGTTTTACAATGTTGAGTTTTAAGCCAGTGTTTTCATTCCTCTTTTACTTTCATCAAGAGGCTCTTTAGTTCTTCCTTACTTTCTGCCAAAAGGGTGGTGTCATCTGTATATCTGAGGTTAATGATATTTCACCCAGCAATCTTGATGCTAGCTTGTGCTTTGTCCAGTTTGGCATTTCACATGATGTACTCTGAATAAAAGTTAAATAAGCAGGGTGATAATATACAGCCTTGACATACTCCTTTACTGATTTGGAACATGTCTGTTCCATGTCCACTTATAACTGTTACTTCTTGACCTGCATACAGATTTCTCAAGAGGCAAATCAGAAAGTCTGGTATTCTCATCACTTTAAGAATTTTCCACTGTTTGTTGTGATCTACACAGTCAAGACTTTGGTGTGGTCAATAAAGCAGATGTTTTTTTCTGAAAATTTCCTGCTTTTTCTATGATTAAACAGATGTTGGCAATTTGATCTTTGGTTCCTCTGCCTTTTCTATATCCAGCTTGAGCATCTGGTAGTTCATGGTTCATGTACATGTGTAGCCTGGCTTGGGGAATTTTGAACATTACTTTGTTAGCTTGTGAGATAAGTACAATTGTGTGGCAGCTTGAACATTTTTGGCATTGCCTTTCTTTGGGATTGGAATGAAAACTGACCTTTTCCAGTCCTGTGGACACTGCTGCATTTTCCAAATTTGCTGGCATATTGATTCCAACACTATAACAGCATCATCTTTTAGGATTTGAAAGAGCTCAAGTAGAATTCCATCACCTCCACTAGCTTTGTTCATAGTGATACTTCCTAAAGTGCACTTGACTTCACTTTCCAGGATGTCTGGCTCTAGGTGAGTGATCACACCATCATGGTTATCTGGGTCATGAAGATCTTTTTTGTATAGTTCTTCTGTGGATTCATGAAAATTACAGTACATGTTCACATTAGATTCCTTTGTTCTCCAAGCCTGGCAGGAACATGCAGAGTGTGCCTGGGTGCATGGTTAATACACAGTGATCTGTATCACAGTTGAGGAATATTCATCTTAAGGACCCCTGATTTTATCAGATACTGTTGACAAACCTGCTTACACTTTGCTTATGAGGAATATTTTATATTATTTCCCCCTGGAATGTAAACAAACCTCCACTACAAGAAAGAGGAATATTTGTCCTGAAATATCTCTATATACAAGTAAATCTATTTACTGCCCCACATGGAAAGCTCATCTCACGCTTTTAAGAATGTGAATGTCTAGTCAGGTAGAAGTGCCAGAGGCACATGGAGAATGATTTAATCCCATCAAATACACCTGTTCTTGAATATAATGATCAAAAGAACTTTTTCTTTCTTTGCAGAGCATATACTGGGGATTGGTTTCATCCAAGACTTCATTATAAACAATTTTAGAATCATAGAAAGCATAAAGATACTTAGTCAATAGAAAGTAAGTAGGAAATATTCATTCTGTATCTACATATCTCCTTGATTAAGAAATTCACTAAATAAACCACTCAGAAAATGGCTTTGATATTTGTCATTGATATCAAGAGGAAGTACTTCACCATCAAAAAATTTGATTGGAGATCAATTTGCTGTCTTCTCTTGAATTTACTTATCCTATGTAGCTCCATAAAGCATTTTTTATCTCTGGTACAATTCACACAACAACACAATTTATGTTGGACAAATAGTACATGTTCTCCAGATTTTATGCTTCTAGCATTTTCTTCAAAAAGCAATAAAATATTAAAGTAAAATATGCAAATGTACCCATAGTTCTACATCCCCTGGCAACAATGTGGTTGCACTTCCTGAAATTCAAATCCCAGATGTCATTAAGCACAACAAGCCACATTTCTGACTCAGTTAAGAGAAATCTGAAATGTGAGATCTAGCACAACCATAACATAATGTCCCTGAATGAGAAATAAAGAGTATAATGAATTAAAGTATAATGTACTGAGGGAAACCACATGAAGAATGCGTTGGACTAACATTGGCATTGGGCTATTTACTAAAAAAAAAAAATATAAAGCTAAATGATGCTTTACATCATGAGAGCTAAACATATCATGCGCCTGCTTTTTAACTTTTTCCTCCTTTATTACATTATGTTTCTGGGGGAAAAACACTAAAAATATTTCTACTGTATGTGAATACATTTGGAAATTTCTTAACTCCAAAATTCTTAATTTAAAAACTACTCTTGAGTGATGAGCCATCTGATCTTGTTACTTATTTTCAAATTCTATGGGACAGTTGCTTGTAATAGCTCAGAAAAGTCATTCATTGAGAGCAGTGATAGCATCAACCTGGAGAAACTTGTCATGGAACAACACAGATCTTCATTAATTCCTGTTCACATTCTTCTTGCCTGTTTCTTTCTAAGGGCTGTGTTAGATAGTAGCTCCTGATGGTAAATTCCAGTAATTTTCCCTGCCCCTTAAAAGATAACTTCTGTAACTGTTGGTGCAATGCTTGTTGTTCAGTCAGTAAGTCTTATTCAACTCTTTATGACCCCATGGACTGCAGCATGCCAAGCTTCCCTGCCCATCACCATCTTCCAGAGCTTGCTCAAACTCATGTCCATTGAGTCAGTGATGCCATCCAATCATCTCATCTTCTGTTGTCCCCTTCTCTTGCCCTCAGTCTTTCCCAGGATCAGGGTCTTTTCCAATGAGTCCGTTCTGATCATCAATAAAGTATTAGAGCTTCAGTTTCAGCATCAGTCCTTCCAATGAATACTCTGGACTAATTTCCTTTAGGATTGACTGGTTTGATCTCCTTGAAGTCCAAGGGATTCTCAAGAGTCTCCTCCAGCACCATAGTTTGAAAGCATCAATTCTTCGGCACTCAGCCTTCTTTGTTGTTCAACTTTAGTATCCATACATGGCTGCTGGAAAAACCATAGCTTTAACAAAGCAGACTTCGGTCGGGAAAGTGATGTCTCTGCTTTTGAGTTCACTATCTAGGTTTGTCATAACTTTCTTCCAAGGAGTAAGCATCTTTTAAATTTGTGGTTGCAGTCACCATATGCAGTGATTTTGGAACCCAGTAAAATGAAAATCTGACACTGTTTCTATACCATGCTTGGCATATGCTAGAAAAACATTAATATAAATGCCAATTTACTTTCTTATCATTCCATTCTGATCCCTCTCTAACATGTGGAATCTAGTGTTTCTTCCCCCTTTATAGACACAAAATATAATGGATTGGACATGTCGTATGCAAGTAAGGTTAGATTTCTTTTGTGTGGGACTACTGACTCTCCTCGGAGAAGGCAGTGGCAACCCACTCCAGTACTCTTGCCTGGAAAATTCCACGGACAGAGGGGCCTGGTAGGCTGCAGTCCATGGGGTCGGTAGGAGTCAGACATGACTGAGCGATTTCACTTTCACTTTCATACATTGGAGAAGGAAATGGCAACCCACTCCAGTGTTCTTGCCTGGAGAATCCCGGAGACGGGGGAGCCTGGTGGGCTGCCGTCTATGGGGTCGCACAGAGTCGGACACGACTGACAACTTAGCAGCAGCAGCCGTGACTCTTCTGGCAATATTAAGCTTTATCCCAAGTATCTTTGGAAGCATATCATGGAAAAAATAATTTGGTTATTGCAAACACTGCTTCATCATTGTCATGTGAGTTGTATTAATAACAGAAAATATACTTAAAAGGTAACAACAATTCTAACAAGAAAATTTACAAGATAGTTTTAAAATTAAAGAAAATATTTCAATTATCCTGAAAATGAACATATTTTTAAAAAATTATAATTGTGGATTATTATTATTTTGTTATCAGTGGAGCCAGAGTTGGAAAATAGATTTGCTTGCTAAAGCATAATGCTTTTACTGACTCATTGTAATTATCTCTAGACTGTGGTTACCAGTGTTTCGCTTAAGATGTAAGATTTTATATACAAGCTTGTTTATACAACCTAATGCCTGTCTCTTGGCTAACATGATGTTACCTAAAAGCTTTGGGTAGCCATGAAGATGGAACTTCTTTCTCACGTGTTGTTAGTTGAAGAACCATTATGGCAGCAGTAGAAAACCCAATTCAAGGAGGAGTACCGTACGGGCGTCAACAATCACATTTCCTTTTCAAGTCAGAATAAACCTAAACTGAAGGTCAGGAAGATCCCCTCAAGTAGGAAATGGCAATCCTTGGAAGAATTGGAAGAATCCAATATTCTTGCCTGGAGAGGTTCATAGACAGAGAAGCCTGATGGGCTGCAGTCCATGAGGTCACAAAGAGTTGGACATGATTGTGTAGCTGAGCAGGCGCACATGCATGTGGGTTTGAAAGAGTCATAAAGTGGAAAATGAGAAGAGCTACATATGAACGTATTTGAAGCAAAACCTGGGGTAATGAAGATCCTAAGTCAAAAAAGAACAGACATGGAGTTTTTGTTTTAGTATTGATACATACTGAAATTCTAAGAGCAATTGAAGAAATCCATGAAACAGTCATCTCCTGTTTTGTTAGTGACCCCGTGATAAATAAACTTTGATGAAACAAAGAAAACTTTTGATCTTTCTTAATACCGCTTTTCCTCCCGACTCCCTTTCAATGCCTCCACAGTCCTTAAAAATCTTGAAGTGATAAGCAAAATAAATATCTTCCTATATATATCAAAAGACAGTTCTGGGAAGCTGCACTTCTAGAAGCATCATTGGACTGGAACCTAATTCTCAATGCATTTCACTAGAGAAGATCATTATCTACAATAGAGGCTGATATATGAGACATGTAATTTACAACTATGACCAATGATTGCATTTCATGTCTGACAGAATCTGTGGTTACAAGAACTAGAAACTGACTTTAGGTATCCAAAGCAAGATAATAAAATTTATTAGAAGGATATTGAAAGATTCCAGAATTTCTTGAGACTAATGGCGCCAGTCTTAGAAGTCAGATATCTGTACTTTCAAGACTCAAAAATCACAGCAAGTTTTAAGTGGGACCAGATTGCTAGAAACATTCTCTCCTCTGATACAGGAGCTAGATGCTACCTGATATTACTATTAGCACAGTTAAACACTTTCAGTTACTGAAGGTGGAGAAATGGTTTTCCTTTAAACTATTTTACACCTTTATTAAAGTATAATTGATAATCAAAACACTGCATATAGTCAATATATACAGTTTGATGAGTTTCGACAAATGCACAATCTTCCCAGGTGGTGCTGTTGGTAAAGAACCTGCCTGCCAATGTAGGAGACATGAGTTGCAGGTTTGATTTCCTGGGTCAGGAAGAATCCCTGGAGGAGAGCATGGCAATCCACTCCAGTACCCTTACCTGGAGAAATCTCATGGACAGAGGAGCCTGATGGTCCATGGGTTTGCACAGAGTCAGACATGACTGAAGTGATTTAGTACACAGGGACATATGCACACACCCATATCAAGGTACTGAAGATATCCATCACCTTTAAATGTTTTCTTTTATCCCTTTGTGTTTTGTTCATTAAGACCACATAACATAAGATCCACCCTCTTAACAGAATAACAGAATTTTAGGTGCACGGTACCATATTATTGGGCTGCCCTGGTGGACTTCCCTATTGGGCTTCCCAAAGAAACCCCCTGCAATGTAGGAGACCTGGATTCAATCCATGGATTGGGATGATCCCTTGAGAAGGAAATGACAACCCACTCCAGTATTGTTGCCTGGAGAATCCCATGGGCAGAGGAGCCTTGCAGTCTACAATGCCTATGGTCGCAGAGTCCAGTAAGACTGAGTGACTAACACGTCCACTTTCCACCATATTGTTAATTACAGGAATGATTTGAATTTTATTCCATCCTGTACCATACTTAATTTAAGAGGATCTAGTTTTTGTTTTACCAAAATTGATCAAAATTTTTGATCCGAGTGTTCTATACTTTTTCCTTTATCTTGATCACCGTTTGGAGAAGGATATGGCTACCCACTCCAGTATTCTAGTGTTTTGGCCTGGAGAATAGCATGGGCTGTGTAGTCCATGGGGTTGCAAACAGTCAGACATGACTGAGCAACTTTCACATGACACGACATACTATTATATAAGATTAACCATCTTATTTGTATTTTCTATTAACCATATTTTATTTCTTTGCTCCTTCCTGAATTTAGTCTGTTAATGTGGTTTCTTTCCTATTATTGCTGTAACATATGACCCAAAACAGTGTTAAGAAACGATTTTGTGTTAAACCAATGCAAATTAATTTTCTTATGGCCCTAGAGGCTAGAAATCTAAAATAGATCTCATTTGCCTAAAATCAGAGTGTTGGTAGGACTTTCTTCCTGCTAAGGGCTTTAGGAGGATTTTGTTTCTTTGGTTTTTAAAGACTGCCTTCCTTATAAAGACTACTTTCAGTCTCTTGGTTCATGGCTCCTTTCTCCATCTTCAAAGCCTAGAAAAGGTGAATTTTTCTTTCTTTCCTTTTTTTTTTTCTCACATGTAATATATTTTTGGGTTAAATAGAGATTAACATTTTTCTTCAGTACTACTTCTTCAACATCATTACATTATATATTATAGTATCTATTCTTTACTGTATCAGTTTAATATCATAAATTTTTCAATGGACATTCCCTCTAGAATTTTTACCCTGTTTCTTTGGTTTGTCTATTGCCATAATAGTACTGCAGAGTTTTAACTACTGCTTAGCCTTTCTTGTACTGTATGAGTCTGGCACTCTTAATCTGGGGTTAAATCTCTCTCTCTGTCTTATAGAGACACTTGTAATAAAATTTAGTGACCCCACTTGGATAATTCACAACAATTTCCCTATCTCATGATACTTAATACCATCTGCAGAATCCCTTTGACTATGTAAGTGAACATCTTCACACATTCCAGGAATTCAAATGCTGACATTTGGATGAGAAATTATTCAACCTATCATATAAAGTTAAATAGTTTAGTTTTTGTTAGTTTTTTCCTCATATGGTAAACCAACCTACATTCCTGGGAAAACACCAACATGGTAATGATACATTACGCATCTTGCATGCTGTTGGACTTGAAATGCTATAAAATATAATTAACCACATTTATGTCTATGTTCATGAATGAATTAATCTATAGTTTTATTTTAAAGACTCTACTTGATTTTAGTATCAGGATAATGGTCTCCCTGTCAAATGAAGCAAGAAGAACTTCATCCTCTTCTAATTTATGGGATAGTTTATGAAGAATTTTTTAATATATATTTAAGAGAATTCAATGCTGTATGAAAAGTGTAATATCACATGACCAAGTATGATTTATCTGGAATGAAGAATGTATTTAGTATTTCAAATTAAATCAATCAATTAAATTCCATTTATTAGACAGAAAGATGTTTATTTCAGTAGATGTAGTAAAATCACTTGAAAAATTCAACATCTATTCATAATAATAAAAATCTTAGCGATGAGAAATTTTTAAAAATTCAACTGATGGGGGTGTAAGCATATTGTTGTATATTATGCAATAAAATAAATCTACTGCTTCTCACAGCATCGATTATTCTTAAAATCATTATGTTGAGAGTAAATTGACATATCGAGAATATATGCATAATTCTATTTATGTAAAGTAGATGTGTAAGCAAGATCTGCTAGAAATAATCACAGCATTTGCCTCTGGAGAGTAGAATATAACAAAGGGAATAGGAGAAAACTTTCCAAGGGGTAAAACATGTTCATATCTTGGTTGTATTTTTGATTGTAGACTTCTTGAAATTTTTTAAATGTCAGATTTTACACATAAAGTCTGTTCCTTTTTATGTTTACACATAAAATTATCTGAATAAAAAACATAAGCACATAAACAAAAATAAATAAAGAAAAAGGGCTTCCCTGGTGGCTCAGATGGCAAAGAATCTGACTGCAATGCAGGAGACCTGGGTTTGATCTGTGGCTCTGGAAGATCCCCTGGAGAAGGGAATGATAACTGACTCCAGTATTCTTGCCTGGAGAATCCCATAGACAGAGGAGCCTGGTGGGCTACAGTGTGTGGGGTCACAAAGAATCGGACATGATTTAGCAACTAAACAACAACAACAACAAGTCAACAAAAAATACTACCAAATACCTGTGTGAAACAGTCCTTGCTTTACCAGCATGTCAGAAAATAAACATGATCAATTTTTTTAGCATAGGTTAATAATTTTTCTGTGTACATATTTATTTCATGTACATGTATAAGTGAAATGATTAGACATAGTTACAATATGAAGTACCTCTTTTTTACATAGATAACCAATAGCTTTTTTATTCCAGGGATGTTAAGGAAGGAGAATAGATCTAATAAAAACATCTTGTTCCCATTTTCTCAAATATAGGGCTCTGCTATAAATAGGTTTTCACAGAAACACCAACTGCTTATCAAAGATTGAGCCAAGAAAATCTCAAATGTACTTAAAAAAAAATCCAGCTGAAACTTTGTGATTGAAAAGTTTTCTTTCATCGTTTTTTTCAATACTCTTAATTTACTCAATTCCTCAGAATCTTCACCAAAAGTCTCTGAATTTGGGGAAAAGTACCTAGTATTCAGTTACATCAAAACTTACTTTTCATTCTCTTGACTTCAGACATCAAATAAATTTTTTAAAAATCATTTTAACTATTGTGTCAATTAACCCTGTAGTATATTACAATAAAAGTGTGGTAGCCCTAAAGGAAATTGTATGAAAAATATTTCTGTACTAAGCTGCCTTTTTCCTGTTTTTATTTCAGCTATTTTGTCATAGTTGTTAGCTTGTTGAAGGTGAACATAGCTGTGCTTATGACTCATGTTATCTAGGTCTTAGTTTTTTATTCATAAGGTATTATATGGGTTATGATAATTCATATTGTACCTAATAATTTTAAATGGAATATATATTACAGTAGGTGTGGTCACACTATTATTCACATGATTTTACCAATTAGAAACTTGAAAAAAACATAAACATATCTTCCTCCAGTCCTCAAATCCAGTTACACAGAAAGATTCCTTAATCCTATGTCCTAAATCTTTCTAATAGTCATCATATCACTTATATATACTTCAGATCCAATCATCTATTTCTTTACATTTACTTTCTTCTGATGAAACTCTGAGTTTTCATATCATCCCCACAAACTTCCACTCTAAGTACCTCTACATCCTCAAATTCTTCAGTGATTTTTCTTACTTTTCTTTAATCACTCTCCTTCTAAATTGTTTGAATGGTAATTAGGAACTGACAATCTTGTTGAGCTGGAAGTGACTGTAAAGTGATTTAATGTTATAATAACAGTAGATATGGAACAGTCTGCTAGGAATTAACAAATGTTTATAACATATATGAAGGCCTGACAAGTCAGGTTCTTTTAGGTTACAATTGTTTGTTTCTGCAAAAATGTCAGACTGATAATCCACCAATTTAGGAAAGGAAATTAATCCAATGATTTGTTTGCATGTGAAATATTTAAAAGTACAATTTGCATATGGCTGGTTTTATCTGAAAAATGCTAAACCAGAACTTTAAAATATGTGTGAATATAACTTATATTGTTCATAAGTTTTTTATTTAGAAATTAATAGACTAACAAACTGATGTACCATTGGCTTTCCAGGCGGCTCAGTGGTAAAGGGCCTACCTTTGCAGGAGATGAAGGAGATTATAGCTTGATCCCTGGGATAGGAAGTACCCCTGGAGAAGGAAAGAGCAATTCATTCCAGTATTCTTGCCTGAAAAATCCCATGGAGAGAGGAGCCTGGTGAGCTACAGTCCATGGGGTCATGAAGAGTTGGACATATCCACGTGACTGAGCACATACACAACTGCAGCGCCATACTACTCTGCATCTATAGTAATCTATTTTTGTTACTTTATGCTTAATATTGAAAAATACTTTTAATTACAATCAAATAATTGCAGTTACATATTCTTGTAGTTATAATACTGCGTGGTCATTAAATAATTTGTTTCATAAATACAAACATACAAATTCATTAATTTAAACTCTATTTTATCATCATAATGAACTTGTATATAGCATCAAGAAAGAGGGAAAGAGGGAGAGAGGGAGAGGGAAGTCACCAAATCTGTGCTTTTAGAAAGGAATAAAAGTAATACACATGGAATTGACATTTGTATAAAATAACTAATAAGAACTTACTGTACAGCACAGGGAACTCTACTCGATGCCCCGTGGTAACCTAAATGGGAAGGAAATACACAAGAGAGGGGATATATATATGTGTGTATGTGTGTGTGTGTGTGTGTGTGTGTGTGTGTGTGTAACTGAGTCACTTTGCTATACAGTAGAAACTAACACAACATTATAAAGTAACTATACACCAATAAAAGTTAATTAATAAAAGATAAAGACTCTAGATCTTGAGATTAACCTGCAGCCATAAAATTGTGGCTTAATGTACTTTATTCTGGAAAGTTGCCATGAAGCAATTAAGTAATTTACACTAAATACAAATAGACTATTAAAGACAACAGGACACGTATGTATCCCATTGTCCTACCATCCCCCTAATATCCAATCCTTGGTCTTTTGCCTGGTTCTTACTCTGACAGAGAGAGGTAAGAGTCAATCAAAACAGCATCCAAAAAAAAAAAAAAGTGGACTACACCAGTCTCTGGCTGAGAGTCCTCTCTTGCTTCCCTTAACTCAGTAGTTCTCAAGCTGAGCTGCCCCTTGAAATTGCTTGGTAAGCACTAAGAAAATATGGATGTTCATCCCAGTTCCAGAACAACTAAATCACCAGTGTCACTGGTGATGATATACTGACCATTTAAAAACCCTACATTTTTCTATTTGACCTCCAGAGTAAGAACACTGGTCCCAAACATCCTTCTTCCCCCTCTACCCTTTAGGGTCCCTCTTTGCTAACACTGGTCCGTCTAGTCAAGGCTATGGTTTTGGTAGTCATGTATGGATGTGAGAGTTGGACTATAAAGAAAGTTGAGCGCCAAAGAATTGATGCTTTTGAACTGTGGTGTTGGAAAAGACTATTGAGAATCCCCTGGACTGTGAGGAGATCCAACCAGTCCATCCTAAAGGAAATCATCCCTGAATATTCATTAGAAGGACTGATGTTGAAACTGAAACTCCAATACTTTGGCCACCTGATGTGAAGAAATGACCCATTTGAAAAGACCCTGATGCTGGGGAAGATTGAGGTGGGAGGAGAAAGGGACAAAAGAGGATGAAATGGTTGGATGGTATCACCGATTCGATGGGCATGAGTTTAAGTAAACTCCAGGAGTTGGTGGTGGACAGGGAGGCCTGGCGTGCTCCAGTCCATGGTGTTGCAAAGAGTTAGACTCTACTGAGCTACTGAACTGAACTGAACTGTACTCACTAACACTGATACATCTGAAATCAGCTTACATCAAACATATGGATTTTTTCCCTTCAGTGTCCTAATCATAACACAAAAAGTTTATTATTCTTGCCTCAATTCTTGCCTCAATCTATGCAGGCAGAGTTTGGTTGTTGTGAGGAAACAAACGCTTTTAGCCAAGTCATGTTGGCCTGTGGGAAAATATTTTTGATCTATCATATATTTTAAAACAAAGCATGAACAAGATTTAATATAACACAGAGTACTACTTTCTTATTCCAGCCTGGAAGGAAAGGAAATCATAACACAATCTGTCCAAACTCCCTTCATTAGCCTGTTAAGGATGTTAACTTTTTCTTATTTGGTGAAGTAATCACAAATAAATCACTAAGATGTCTACATAAAATCATTTTTCATTTAGAAAAGAATGGTATAAATCATATTTAATCACCAAAGTAGTAACCTCTTATTAAATTGTGGAATATTTTAAAGATATTCATTTTGAGTAAAACAGCTTCAAATTGTTAATCTTGCCTGTTAAAATAGCATAGCTGGTATCTTTATCAAATAATTAAAGTTACTAAATATATTCATGTGGTTATCTTATCTCTCAAAATTATTTTTCTTTATAATTATTTTCTTCATAACTCTATTTTGTCTATAGTCTTTCAGCTACTAGGAATCACAGTTAACAACCTTCTCTATGCCAGACACTGCAGTTAGGTCAATACATTTCTCCTGAGGAGAGCTGCTTAGTGGTAGATTCAGTTAGTGAGGGTAAAATGTTACTTGATAATTTGATAGGGTATTAAAGAGGAATAGTGTGTTATGACAAGACTGGAGTCAAGGTTCTTGAAAAGACCGAGGGTGTTGGAAATGTGTATTATGAGCTGACCTTGAGCTAAGTTTTAAATAATAAGTAGGCATTTAGGCTAGGAGATTATAATATGCACTGTTTTTTGTTTTTTCTTTTTTTTAACATTCTGGGAAAGGGACTATTAGGATTTTGACAAAGGTAAAAGTTTACAGGTTGATAAATATCTTATATACAATTAATAAACTATATTAAAATGGACCTACATGAAGATATTTTAGCTGAGTTTAGTACAACAAGCTTTTAATGTGTGTCAACTATGTATGAGACATCATAATTGAAACTTGGGGATTAAAAAACATAGGCTTTGAAGATCAAACATTGAAAGGAAGTACTATTTTTGAGTTCCTAGGCTGTAGCACACACTTCAAATATAACAGCTTTTTGTATTCAAAACAATTTTCTAATATGAATTATTAACTTTATATTATTGATGTGAAAGCAAAGGGTATATGAAATTAGACAAATCACCAAATATCACAGGGTATGTGTGAAGGCCTGATTTATACCAAAATCTTTCTTTTCCAAAGCAAATTTTGTTTGTGTTTCTTTTGTGCCTTAAACTGAAATTCACTAGGGATGATGAAAGGAGCAAGCACACTTTCATGCAACCTATGGCTGTCAGTGGAAAACACATATCCTCTTACATACTTTACACTTTTAAATTGTATTTATTAGAAAAAAAGGATAGATGCTATGTGGCCTGTGATATTTCATTTTCACTTTTGTTCAGGCTGAAAGAAGATGGAGTAGGGTCTCATTGCAAGAATGACAGAGAGAAGAGAGAGGGGGAGTGACAGAGCAGAGGCATGGAAAATGTGATTAGTATAATTTTATCAAGAGGTTGTAAGTGGCCAAATATTTTGACAACTATCATAGCAATTTCCAAAGCAGCCCTAAGTGCCCTTTGATGAAAACATATTGGAGCCACAATTTAGGATATTCATTTGCAAGAGAGGACCTCTGAGGAAATTGTATTAGGAGATAACTTCTAAGTAAAAATGTGCTGAAATAAGCCTCAATCTGAAATTGGCTTTCTTGTCTATCATTACAGAAAATTTGCATATATGTAGATGAAAAAATTGCCTATGGCTTTTAAGGATTCACTATCTTTGGTAAAACTGAAGGACTGGAGTTCCTAGGGCTAATGGATACCTCTGGAGAAGTAATCTTGACTGTGTAAAATGATATCTTCTCATAAAAATGCCTAAAAAATTAATGGAAGGAAATTTATTGAACTGTTGAGTATAGACAACTCATTGATGGGATGACACGTGACTTCAATTTCTTCTTTTATTTTTTCTGTACTGGTCAAAACCTTGGCTATTCAGTTTTTAAAATGTAGTTCACAGATATAATAACAGCTGCAATGAGGTTTCAGGCTGTAACATGTCAGAGTAGACCACATGGATATTCGAGAAGAGATATTTAATTTTCACATGACTTTGGTCATGTTTTTCTTTCTTTCTAGGAACTTCTTTTACTTCACTAAGCTAACTGCTTTTTGTGCATCAAAGAACATCTTCCCAGAGATGTTTCTACAGAGTCTGCCCTGACTCCTCATCATGTGCTATCCTGCAACTACAAACTTTTTTCTTGGTACATCATGGTAGCTCTGATGTTGGAACCATCTACTACGTCTAGAATCATCTGACATCCCCACCTCTTAGCAATATAAATCATTTTAATTACAGGAGTCTCAGTGTAGATAATACATATTCTCTCTGACTCAACGTTTCTGAGGAGTTGCATCTGCTATGTGTCCCTATATTATATTACCCTTCTCTGGCCAGAGAACTTATGATCTGTTGATAAATGTGACCTTTTTAAGTAAGTGTCTCACGTACTAGATTTGTATTGCATAGTAAATTTTGGATGAGTTTAATGAATTACCAGTAATAATGCAAATGATGCCATAAAGATTGAGAGAGAATTGTGACTTGGAGGGAAATGGAAAATTGCTGTGATGCTTTTAATGGGCAGACCATGGATTGATAGTGTCTTTATTGTTGCTGTTTTCATTGTTGTTTAGTCACTAAACCATGTCTGTCTCTTCTGTAATCCCTTGGACTGTAATTTGCCAGCCTCCTCTGTCCCTGGAATTTCCTAGGCAAGAATACTTGAGAGGCTTGCCATTTCCTTTTCCAGGGGATCTGCCCAACCCACAGATTGAACCCAAGTTTCCTGCTTGACAGGTGCATCCTTTACCCCAGTGCCACTTGGGAAAGTTCCTCCTCTCTCTATGGTTGTTCAGAAACTACTAACACCTGCAATGCAGATTTCAAGGAAGGGAAACCATGCAAGGGAATTAAAGCTAATGATTTTAAAGTGAATCTATAAGTAATAGGAATGGGTTGGTAAGTAACCATTAGAAAATGAATTGAATAATTTAAGAGGCTAGAATGCTTCTTGGGATCAACACTGATAAAATAATATCAAACCAATAGAATAAATGTTGTTCAAACCAATCAGTCTTCTAATAACTCCCTTGCTTCAATCCTTTCACTGCTGCCCTCAAAAATTCAACCTCTGACTCAACCAATAGTCTTTTCCATTTCTTTTCCTTGAATTTAGTAAACTTCTAGTGTAAGACTACACATTCAGGTACTGTATACAATTATTTCTGACTCATTTGATGTCACAAGACTGCATCATTACCTTATATGTGTTTCTAGTCTTTCCAGAGATCTCTGGAAATATTAAAAAATTTCACCAGCCCAACTCTCATTTCACTACAGGCAAATGACAGTTTTACTCAGAGGAAAATATAAATCAGCAAAATATCTCAACTTTTTAAATTACACTTGCAAAGAAATGAAACTCTCTTTCTTAGCTTGCTCCTCAACTCTTTCAAAGAAGAGGGGTCCTTCCTTCCATCACAGGATAATCCACACATCTCAGAATTATTTCCCCATTTTTCCTTGAGGTTAGGACTATTAAGTAGGTTACTCTCTCTCCCAAATCTTAATCCTCTCATTTCCTTCCATTCATTTCTTAATGGCCATTGAATCTCATATCTTTAATCTGAAACATCACAATTCTTAAAACAAGCAAACTCTTGGGTTTAACGTCCCTATGGACTCTCTTGCCTTGCTTCTCTTGATATGTTAAACTGTTGACAATCATCACCTACAAAGTTTTTGTTTCTCATTTTGTATTTGTGCCTAGAATCTTTTCCATCATTTTATTTTCTTGTTTGAAAAAATTAGAATATGTATATTTAATTTATAGCCAGACACTTTAATCAAAAATTTCCTAAAAGTGATTAAATATCTCCTTGCTTATTATCTATTAAAAACCATAAAAATTATGACTATAGTTTTCAAAAAGTCACTTGATTTTTAAGAAAATAATTTTTATATTATATCCTGAATGCTCAGACAATTACTAACTTTTGAAGAAAACAAGCAAAAATTTATCCACTTAATCTGAGCTAACATAAAATGAATTGATTATTTCAAATGATCATTATATATATTTGGGCTTCCCAGGTGACTCAATGGTAAAGAAACCACCTAGCAATGCAGAAGAGGCAAGAGACTCAGGTCTGATCTCTGGGTCTAGAAGATCCCCTAAAGGAGGAAATGGCAACCCACTAGAGTGCCTGAAAATTCCATGGGCAGAGAAGCCTCCTGGGCTGCAGCCCATGGGCTCTCAAAGAGTCAGACATGACTGATTAGCACATGCACACTTTTCCATTCCCTATAATAAATTCCTAAGAAATTCAACTGGATAACTCAAATAATCTACAAACTTTTATGTTGAATTTTATTTCCAAACATGATGAAGCTTCTGTTGATCTTCCCCTCCCTCATTCCCCTCCCTCCCTTTTTCTGTTCTTGATATTGTTGGACAGATTTAAAGCTGTGGAGTGTCATTATAAATCAACATACACAAAGAATCATAAAATGCAGCTGATCCTACAATCTTACTCTCTAAGCTTTTTATTCTTCTCATTATTATTAAACGAAAGTATATATTCAAATAACAAGGCTCTTCATTAAAGCAAATTAATGAACTTCATCATTGGAATAATATATAAGTCTAAATTCCCAACTTGATATGTCAGAGATATTGAGACAGACTTACTGTCTTTTCTAAGATCACATGGCAAGCCCAAAGCTCATTAGATTCTATTTTAAAAGTATATAAACACAGAAAAATTTCTTCAATAATTTTAATTTACTCAAATATCATGTTAATTTAACATATTTTTGTTGGTTTTATGGTTGAAAATGTAATTTTTAAAAATATTCTTTGTTCAGGAATGTTGTTGGAGTGATTGCTACAGTTAGCGATCTCTGAGGTGATAAAAAGGTAACTCCATCAAGGGAATATTATAATTTTTAATGGACATTGATAAATAAAATGCCTTTTGATTAATATATGATGTTTCCCAAAAGATTCCAAATTACATTCCTGTGCTTTTCCAGTTGATAGACATTAGAATTATTATAAAAGAGATAATGAAATGTTTTCTTCTAAGATTAAAATAACTTATTCTCTTCTGTTCATCATCTGATTCAAATGAAATAAAGAGAGTATTTCTCCAAGATGTGCTTTTGTCAATTTAATTTGCATTATCCTTAAGGCATGTCTTAATATAGCAAAACACTCTTTCTGTTTTATTTCTGGTAATATCTTCCAATTTTCTAATTAGTTTTCTGATGTTACAGACAAATAGCAGAAAACATGTAAAGCAAACATTTGTTGCTATTGTTTAGAAACAAGTAATCTTTATTATATCATTTTCAAGCCCACAAAGATGTATAATGCCTACAAATTTGACATTTTAAAGTTATTCTTAAAGTTGTAAGCATATCAAATACCTCTGATATAAGCAAGGGTAATTATATTTGCATTTATATATACATGCATTTATATACATCCATGTATTGCTTATTACTAAAAGATATTTTTTAAAAATTGTCTAGAATTAATTAATTGCTATTTCTTACACTGTTTTTCAATACATTGTTATGAGATCTTTTCTTCTTGTTTTTCTTCTTGTTTTTAAAGCATATAGAAATTTGAATACCGTTAACCTCATGTACACAAGAATACATGGAAGAACTGTACAAGAAAGATCCAAATGAACCAGATTGCTGCAATGGTGTGGTCAGCCACCCAGAGCCAGACAATCTGGAGAGTGAAGTCAAGGGGGCCTTAGGAAGCCCTGCTTCTTAATTAAAGCTAGTGGATTGGATGGAATTCCAGTAAAATTATTCAAACCCTAAAGGGTGATGCCATCAAGGTTTTGCATTCACTATGTCAGCAAATCTGGAAGACTCAGTAGTGGCCACAGGACTGGAAAAGGTCAATCCTCATCCCAATTCCCAAGAAGGATAGTACCAAAGAATGCGCTAACCATCGGACAATTGCACTCATCTGCCATGCTAGTAAGGTCATGCTTAAAATCTTACATGCTAGGGTTCAGCATTATGCAAACCAAGAACTTCCAGGTGTCCAAGCTGGGTTTAGAAAATGAGGAGGAATTAGAGAATTAAATTGCCAACATTCGCTGGATCAGAGAAAGCTAGGGAATTCAAGAAAAACATCCATCTGTGTTTCGTCAACTACTCCACAGCCTTTGATTCTGTGGATCATATCAAACTGTGGAAAGCTCTTAAAGAGACTGGAATACCAGACCATCTTACCTGTCTCCTGAAAAACCTTTTGTGGGTCAAGAAGCAATACTCAGAATGCTGTGTTGAACAACTGATTGGTTCAAGATTAAAAAAGGAGTATGACAGGGTTGTCTTCTGTCACCCTATTAAATCTATATGCTGAGCGCATCATGAGACATGCTGAGCTGGATGAGTTACAAGCAGAAAAGAAAGGTGGGAAAGACATCAGCAACCTCAGATATGCGGATGACACCTCTCTAATGGCAGAAAGCGAAGAGAAACTAAAGAGCCTCTTGAGGATGAAGGAGGAGAGTGAAAGAGTTGGCTTAAAACCAAATACTAAAAAAAAAAAACAAAAAACTGAGATTATTGCATTTGGCCCTATTTGTGCTGTGTGCTAAGTTGCTTCAGTTGAGTCTGACTCTTTGCAAGCCCATGGACTATAACCTCTCAGGCTCCAATACCCATGGAATTCTCCAGGCAGTAATATTGGAGTGGGTAGTCGTGCCCTTCTCCAGGGGATCTTTCTGACCCAGGGATCGAACCTGTGTCTCCCTGCAGCTCCTGCATTGCAGGTAGATTTCTTACCACTGAGCCACTAGAGAAGCCCCTCTGGCCCCATTCAGTTCAGTTTAGTTCAGTTCAGTTTAGTTCAGATCAGTTCAGTTCAGTTCAGTCGCTCAGTCGTATCCGATTCTATGCAACCCCATGAATTGCAGCACGCCAGGACTCGCTGTCCATCACCAACTCCTGGAGTTTACGCAAACTCCATCGAGTCGGTGATGCCATCCAGCCATCTCATCCTCTGCTGTCCCCTTCTCCTCCTGCCCCCAATTCCTCCCAGCATCAGGGTCTTTTCCAGTGAGTCAACTCTTCGCATGAGGTGGCCAAAGTATTGGAGTTTCAGCCTCAGCATCAGTCCTTCCAAAGAACACCCAGGACTAGTCTCCTTTAGGATAGACTGGTTGGATCTCCTTGCAGTCCACAGGACTCTCAAGAGTCTTCTTCAACACCACAGTTCAAAAGCATCAATTTTTCAGTGCTCAGCTTTCTTCACAGTCCAATTCTCACATCCATATATGACCACTGGAAAAACCATAGCCTTGACCAGATGGACCTTTGTTGGAAAAGCAATGTCTCTGCTTTTTAATATGCAATTTAGTTTGGTCATAACTTTCCTTCCAAGGTGTAAGCATCTTTTAATTTCATGGCTGCAATCATGATCTGCAGTGATTTTGAAGCCCCAAAAAATAAAGTCTGACAGTGTTTCCACTGTTTTCCCATCTATTTCCCATGAAATGATGGGACCTGATGTCATGATCTTAGTTTTCTGAGATCCAGCATTACATCATGTCAAATATAGGGGGAAAAGGTAAATGCATTGACCTATTTCCTCTTTTGAGGCTCTAAAATCACTGTGGTTAGTGACTGCAGCCATGAAATCAGGAGCTGTTTGCTTCTTAGCAGGAAAGCTATGAAAAACTTAAACAGTGTGTTGAAAAGCAGAGATGTTAGGCAGCCGGCAAATCTCCAGACAGTCAAGGCTATGGTCTTCTCAGGGGTCATGTATGGTTGTGAGAGCTGGACTGTAAAGAAGGTAGAATGCCGAAAAATTGACACTTTCAAACTCCGGTGCTGGAGAAGACTTCTGAGAGCCCCTTGGGCAGTAAGGAGATCAAATCAGTCAATCTTAAGGGAAATCGACCTTGAATACACATTGGAAGGACTGATGCTGTAGCTGAAACTCCTGTATTTTGGTCATCTGATGCCAACAGCTGATTCATTGGAAAAGTTCCTGATGCTGGGAAACATTGAGGGCAGAAGGAGAAGAAGAATTAGACTATGAGATTGCTGGATTGTACCCCCAATGCAATGGATATAAACTTGAGCAAGCTTCGGGAGATAGTGAGGAAAGGGGAGGGCTTGGAGTGCTGTAGTCCACGGGGTTGCAAAGAGTCAGACACGACTGGGCAACTGAACAACGACAACCTCATGTATTTCTTTGTTTCTAGTTGGCTTAATATCTAAGGATTAAGGATATCATGAGCTTCTTTTTTTAATTTTAATTTTCATTTTATTGTGGTAAGAACACAACATGAGATCTACCCTTTTAAAAATTAAAAAACAAACAGAAAAGAGCTTCCTGAGGTATACTTGATGTGCTAAGTGAATTAAGTCAGTCACAGAAGGACAAACACCGTGATTTCACTTACATGAGGTTTCTAAAGTAGTGAAACTCAGAGAAACAAAGTGTAAAGTGGTGATTATTAATAGTTGAGAGGAGAGAGAAATGAAAGTTGTTATTCAACAGGTATAAAGTTTCAGTGATGTACAATAAACAACTTCCAGAAATCTTGAGTTCAACAATTCACTATTGTATATCTAGAATTTTGTTATGTGGGTAAATTTCATGTTGAGTGTGCTTACCAAAACATACATATATCAAAGGGACAGAAATAGACCTTTGGATTTTATGGATATATTATATATATATATATATATATATATATGTATATGTATATGTATATATGGATATGTGTGCATATCTCCAAATTTATTAAATAATATGCATTAAATATATGAACTACCATAAAATCCAGCAATCCAACTTCTGCATATATATGTAAAAATAATTGAAATAAAATATTTAATATATATATATTTATTTACTTGGCTGGGCCAGGTCTTAGTTGTAGCATGTGGGATCTAGTATCCTGACCAGCGATCAAGCCTAGGCCATTGGGAGCCTGGAGTCTTAGCCACTGGACTATCAGAGAAGTCCCCATGATCTTGAAGATCCATCTGCATTGTTGTGTTCTTTATAACATTATCTCCAATAGTCAAGATATGAAAGAAAATCATAAATGTTGATGGATGGATGGATAAAGAAAATGTGGTATAGGCAAATAAAGAAACATTATTCAACCTTAAAAAAGAAAGATATTTTGTAATATACAACAACATGGATGAAACTGTTGGAAATTATACTAAATGGAATAAGACTTCTTCACACACTTCAAACATATAACAAAGTATTGTTAACTATAGTCACAACATTGTACAGTGGACCTCTAGAATTTACTCATCTTGTATAACTGAAACTTTATATCCTTTGTTATCATCCCTGCTTAAAGTTGAGTAATATTTATAATTTTTAATATAAAATATTTAAATTTTATAATGTTTATAAAATTTGATTTAAAGAGGGTATTATTGTGATCTCTGAGTAGGAAAAAAATCAAATAAATTTGTTTTAAAAAAATAGGTCTAGAGTGGAAATCCAAAACCAGGTCTGGAGCTCTAAGTGGACAGGGTTCACCATGAACTACCAAGCAAGTGCAACACCTGGGCATAAAACTAGCACAAGCAACATTATGGGGGAGATGGTAGATTCTGGAGCCTAACTGTCTACATGAGCATGGATTTTTCAAATAGCACTGAGCTTGCGTTAATTCACCTTTACAGTGGAGCTAGAACTTGGGATTCTTGTAAGAATTAATTTATACATATGACAGTGAAAAAGTGAAAGTGTGAGTCACTCAGTTGTGTTTGACTCTCTGCGACCCCATGGACTATAGCCTGCCAGGCTCCTCCGTCCATGGAATTCCCCAGGCAAGAAGACTGGAGTGAGTAGCCATTCCCTCCTCCAGGGCAACCTTCCCAACCCAGGGATCAAACCCAGGCCTCCTGCATTGCAGGCAGATTCTTTGCCATCTGGGCCAGCAGAGCAGCCCAGTTTATACATATAATGCTCCATAAATCATGGCTAGTCATTGTAAGTGCTCATAAGATGTTAGCCCATTGTGCTCACTTAATTAATGAGTCTGACTCCAGGTCAAGTGGTTTTTACACCAAACTCCATTGTGGCAATGGAGAAAATACCCAAGATTTTAAAAAAAAAAAAAAAAAGGTTGTTTTGCAAGTCTGTAATCTGCAATGATCAAACTTGGATCTTCAATCAAATAAAGTCAATGGGTAGACAGTTTTTTTTTTTTTTTTAATACACTCAACAGGCTGAGGATGGAATGGGAACTTCACTTGATTCAATATGTAGCAATGAAAGACTTTGAAGTTTTAAAAAATTAATTGCTTACACATGCAAGTGAGCACAATAATTTAATTGAAAGATTAAAATAAATATAGCATCAAAAGAAATGTAGCCAAGAAATATATGCAGTCAAATAAATGCTCTTCAGGTGAACCCAGGTTAAATTCTCTCAGACTTCATGGTGTAACTCACCTGATAGTACTGAAATTAGACAGGTTAGAAAGAATCACTTTAAAATCCTGAGTAGCCTCATGAACATACTCAAGATTTTCTCAGTTTGATCTGATTTCTCTGTTTTTTTCACTAACTATGATAACCTGAAGTATTTCTTTAACTTTTCAGAACTTCTTGCCCTCATCTGTGAAAAAGCGATTCTAATGTTTACTTTAGCATTGTGAAGATGAGAGAGAAATATATGTAAATTCTGTACTTCATTGCCTAACACACTGTCAATAACATATCAGTTAGATCAGTGATTTTGTCATAATTAGATCTGAATATCAATATTGTTAGAGATCTCAAAAGAGAGTTCAAATTTTTCTTTCGAATTTCTCCATGTCCTGAAAATATCTCATCAAATTACAACAGTGTCCCCATGAAATCTCTCATTGGAGTGACTATATCACCAGGCAGATTTTAAATTGATACTAAATTTTAAAAGTGATTTCAGTTCAACAGAAACCATACCATAATTGTTAGATATAACAGGATACATTGAAAATTGTAGTCAGGAACAAGACATAATTCAGTAAAAATGCCCATGTTTCATGGCAATAACGTTTCCATGTCCACCTATCCCATTTGAGAAAGATTAACCTAAATTCAGAACCATACATTTAACAGTGCCCCAATTTTATTATCTAAAAATCTTATTTTTAAAAATAATGTGAAAACAATTTATGTCTGTAGGCAAAAGTTTAATTATTTATTATGTAATGTAAGGTACTACCCATGGATTTACAGTCAAGATTCTAAATTACATCAAAGAAGCTGTGTGATTATGCGTATTTGTAGTGAAGAGCAAATTGCTTTGATTTACCAAAGAATATATTTAATTACAGGAATTGTAGAAGAAGATTATGATTCTGTTGTAAAGGTGTTATGATGAAAACAGTTGGATATGGTTTCAAAGCCCCTTTCAGACCTTGCAGTGAGAAAAAATAGCACTCTCATGTATGCTTTTAAAGGTAAAATAAGATGTTGAGATGGTTCAGAGCTATGATTCAGATAACACAATTGTGGAGATAGGAAAGTCTCCTGGTGTTCATTCTGTTTGCTCTGGGCTGAGAAAGCTTCTTGAACACTCAATGGATCTTTAGAAAAAGGCACATATATGTTCATTTCTTTACCAGAAAAAAAGGTGAGTGAGAATCCAGATGCTTCATTTATCTGCAGTTGCTGTACTTCTCTGGGTTATACTGACTATAATTTGATGCCTTGGATCAAAACTGGTGGACAAATTAAGATACCCTATAAAAGAAGCCAGTGACTCTTTATTTTCTCCCAAATATTTTTTGGAGGATTATTCAAACATGTTCACTGCTTTGGTCTGCCCTCAAGAAAGGGGAATCATTCAGAATCCAGAATGCTCTGGACTCTTGGTACAGCTTTCTTGGTAAAGGCGATGATGCGCTTGTGGTAAATTGCTAAAGGCCTGTCTGACTCTTTGCGACCCTATGGACTATAGCCTGCCAAGTTCCTCTGTCCATAGGATTCTCCAGGCAAGAATACTGAAGGGGGTTGCCATGCCCTCCTCCAGGGGATCTTCCTAGCCCAGAGATTGACCCATGTCTCTTACATCTCTTGTATTGGCAGGCAGGTTCTTTACCACTAGCACCACCTGGGAAGCCCAAAAGTGGTGAATCATAAGGCCTACTTTCTTATAAAGTGGGTGTTATTTTGATCTCTTTTATTCCTTTTCCCAGAACAGAATTTATGAATCCTAGGCAGCATTCAGTTATTTTCTTTAACCCTTTTTAGGGGATACAAATAACTCGCTTTACATTTCACTTACAGAAATTTTCATCATGAGAACAATTAAGCACATTCTTAAACAAAAAAGGCATCCATCAGGGAATATGTAAATAATACATGTTCTCGCCATGTTAACACAAGCCTATCTTCTTTTCTATAAAAAATAGAATAAGTTATATATTAATAGATCTTTAAGGAGCCCTGCTTTGTTCCGTGGCCTAAATATTAGTTCCTTAATATCCCTGTTCCACCAGATGGGAGGCCTATATCTAGGTACACACCATATGAACCACTTGGGCAAGTTTGTAAGCATTATTTGATTATTTTATTCTTTTGTATTTTATCAGTGCCTTCTACTAACTGTGGAGAGTGTGTGTGTGTGTGTGTGTGTGTGTGTGTGTGTGTATTTTCCTGTGTCTTTAACACCCACATTAAGAAAATCAGATGTTCTAACTATATAAAAATTAAAAAGAGATAAACAGGATTTTAACTTGAAATAGTGTTTCCAGTCAGTGAATTAGTCTTCAGAGCAACATCAATAAACAGACACTGTTAATTACCCATTTTATACCTGAGAAGTTGAGGGATACAGAGGTTCAGCAGTTTGCATTTGGTCACACAAACCAAGCTCTTTACTACTAGGCAGTGATGAGCAAACTTCTTTCCCTGCTGCGAAGGCTATGAGGACGGGCACAACACTAAGCCTGGCCAGACTCTGCCTCACAACCCTTAAATTTACCTTCCATTTTCCCTATCAACAAGGAAACGTCATAGAAAAAAAATTACACGAGATACATTCGGGAAATAGACCTGAAGGACTGGGCCACAGACTTCTTAGCAACCTGGCTCACAAGCACATGCTAATCAAATGGGGATTTGCCTGGGGGTCCAGTGGTTGGGACTTGATACTTTCATTGCTGCTGCCCAGGTTCAATCCCTGGAGGGGAAACTAGGATGCCACAAGCCATGCAGTGTGTCCAAACTAAATAAATAAGATCATCTATACCATTTTTCTAGATTCCTCACATATGCCTTCGGCTAAGTTGCTTCAGTCGTGTCCGACTCTATGCGACTCCATAGACGGCAGCCCACCAGGCTCCCCCGTCCCTGGGATTCTCCAGGCAAGAACAGTGGAGTGGGTTGCCATTTTTTTCTCCAATGCATGAAAGTGAAAAGTGAAAGTGAAGTCGCTCAGTCATGTCCGACTCTTAGCGACCCCATGGACTGCAACCTACCAGGCTCCTCCGTCCATGGGACTTTCCAGGCAAGAGTACTGGAGTGGGGTGCCATTGCCTTCTCCACATATAAGCCTTAATAGATGATATTTATTTTTCTATTTCTGATTTACCTCACTCAGTATGACAGCCTCTTGGTCCATCCACATATTTACAAATGACCTAATTTTATTCATTTTTTATGGCTGAGTAATATTCCTTTGTATATATGTACCACATCTTCATGTATCTGATTCACTTTGCTTTACAATAGAAACTAACACAACGTTGTAAAGAATCTATACTCCAATAAAAAATATATAAAAACAAAAAGCACATAAAAAACCAAAAACACAAAAAACAAACAAGAAAAAAGAAAGATCACAGTCTCTCTCTTCCTAGATGAATTTTCTGCAGGCCTCTGTTAAATACAGATGCTCTTAAGTTTCTATCTTTGACTCTGTCTTAAAAATTTAAAAAAAAAGAAAATTGAAATGTACAATGTGTGTGTGTGTGTGTGTGTGTGTGTGTAGTGAGAAGTTTTAAAAATCTACTCTTTTAGCAACTTGCAAATATACAATATAGTGATAAATGTGTTCACCAGACTTACCATGCTAATCATTTTTCAATATAGGAATTTTGCAATCACTTTTCAATATAGGAATATATAAAATCATATTGTATACCTCAAACTTTGCTGTTGTTGTTTGGTCACTAAGTCATGTCCTACTCTTTTGCAGTCCCTTGGAATATATAGCCCTCCAGGCACCTCTGTCCATGAGATTTCCCAGACAAGACTACTTGAGTGTGTTGCCATTTCCTTCTCCAGGGATCAAACCCACATCTCCTGCATTGGCAGGCAGATAAGAATCCATTCCAGTATTCTTGCCTGGGAAATCCCACGGACAGAGGAGAGTAGCAGGCTACAGTCTATGGGGTCACAAAAGAGTTGACTACATCTTAGCAATTAAATAAAAACTTTAAACTCACACAATGTTAGATATCAATTATATCTCAACGTGGTGTGGAAAAAATTTTAAAAAGGTAGCAGCAAAAACAAGTTACACTTATTTATGACATTATTATGCTTCCTTATAGCAGTCTTTCAGTCACTCATATATTTAATGTAAACCACATGTTAAAAATTAAAGTTATTAATGAGAAAAAATTAGAATGCACAAAAATTCATGAGGAAAGGAATTACCCAACATTATCAAATGACTGAAGTAAAAATAATATAAAATGATATAATTGTCACTTTGTTTATTTTATTTTGAGTACATTTTAATTTATTTTGTGTAGCTAACTTTAGAAATATCAGAAATTTGCTTAATATGTTGAAAGCAGACATACAGGCAGTTGCAATATGAATGAAAACAGTAATTTTGCAGAAAAATTATTTTTGATATTTAAATATTGTATAGTCAGGTGATAGTACACTAACATAAAGATTTAAGAATCAAAGATGTATCTCTCATGAACCTTTAGGAAGCTCATTTACAAAGCTGTGTGAAGTACAGTGAATATATAAGAAGATGAAGTTAAAAATGAACTTGCTACATTTAAGTCTCACTTTAGATTTCTGAAGTATTGGCTATTTATGAACTCATTTATTTTAATGGAGCTCTATCAAAACTTCTATAATATAGACCTATCATCTTTATTTGACAGCAAAGCATAAAAATTCACATTGGTTTAAAGTTACATAATACACATTTATCTGTATATTTTAACTGAAAATACACTTCATTATACATAGAAGTATCCTTACATTTTATATCTATGTAAATTAAGAAACTATGGTTCTCTATATTGTCATCTTTTGAGCTGAAAATGTTTGGCAATCAACGAAGTGGTAAGAATATGAAAAATATATCTGTGCAACTTCTTAACTGATATTGATCTTAAATAACTATAGAGCTAATTCAAACATTTTGGTCTGTTTGTCTTTGTGAAGCTTTCAATCAGATTTTTTTCCTGCTACCTATTTATTTCCTTTCATACTAATATGTTTAACAGATATTGGATGTTGATTATGATAAGAATACCTGCCGTTTTTCAAGCTCTTTCCCAACGGTTGCATTTCAAACTCTCATTAAAAAAGTAAGAGATTACTAAAACATGGAAACAAAACAAGGACACAGAATATTAGCAAATATTATGTTCCTTATTATCAAATGTTTTTAATTTATATTAATAATGTAAGCAACAACATGAATAAGACAATAACAATAACATTTGTGGAACTTTCTTTGTGTGCAGGGCACTCTAAAGACATAATCTGAAAACATCTCCTTAGCCATGGATGCGACTATTCCTATATGTTATTTTGTTTTGGCTTCAAGAGGCCAAGTTCCTTGTCAAAGATCACATAGCTAATAAGTATGAGAGTCAGGCAAAGTAAAATTAACTATCTTAAAATATTGAGAAGTATTGTGGAGTATTTCACTAGGTAATCACCTAGTGATTTCTCAATTTCTTAATTACTTATCTTCATAAGAAGAAAGAAAGTTACAGGAGAACACCTGAATCAATTTCACAGGTAAAGATCAACCTAATATATTGAATTTTTAAAAGGTATTTAATATTCTTCTTATATATTCCAGCAGACAAGAATTTTTTGAAGTTCAGGACTTTGCAGTTTGGAAGTCCAGCTATAATTCCTTGCTTATTAGAAGAAAAACAATCTCTTGAAATGTTTTCAAACTTAGTCTATAAAACCTGTCAGGATAAAGAAATTATTATGGAGGCAAAGTATTAAAAAAGCAATTAGAAAGTGACATGTTATAAATAAAAATGCAAGCTTTTATGAGAGTGTCAAATTCAATATTCATTTAATATGCCTGTTTAGAAAAATGTTGCCAAAATGTGATATCTAGTTTCTTTCTCCTTGATAAAGCTACATCTTGTGAATTACTTGAGATGATGTGTATAGATATTTTTATCCTATTTGCACATATTTTTGTAACCTTAAATTCCTGTTACTGAGTTAAAGGTCATACAGCTTATTCCATACATGTCCACACTGTGAACATTCACCCTGCTCAGATCTCAGTTCTAAACATTGTGCATTTCCAAACAATAGAGTTTAAGAAAATTAAATCTTTAAAAAATATTATGTAAATGTATTAAATTATGGTGTAGACATGATAGCTTTAAATTTCAGGTTCTGAAATAACATAAAACCTACTTACAGGTGATTTTAGTCAGTCTTTTCCATGATATATTTTATGCAGAGAGAAGAACATGTATCTTTGACTTCAGTAAAGATATTCCAATAAGAGCCTGCCTAGGCTTGATACAGTGCTCAGATGACTTCTATTTTAGCCTATAAGGCTATTTAATACAAACATACTGCTTGTGTTTGCTAAGCATTAATCAAGATTCACTACATGCTTATTCAAATCCTGAAAGATGATGCTGTGAAAGTGCTGCACTCAATATGTTAGCAAATTTGGAAAACTCAGCAGTGGCCACAGGACTAGAAAAGTTCAGTTTTCCTTCCAATCCCTAAGAAAGGCAATCTCAAAGAATGCTCAAACTACCACACAATTGCATTCATCTCACACGCTAGTAAAGTAGTGCTTAAAATTCTTGAAGCCAGGTTTCAGCAATATGTGAATCATCAACTTCCAGATGTTCAAGCTGGTTTTAGAAAAGGCAGAGGAACCAGAGATCAAATTGTCAACATCCACTGGATCATAAAAAAATCAAGAGAGTTCCAGAAACACATCTACTTCTGCTTTATTGGCTATGCCAAAGCCTTCAATTGTGTGGATCACAATAAACTGTGGAAAATTCTGAAAGAGATGGGAATAACAGACCATCTGACCTGCCTCTTGAGAAACCTGTATGCAGATCAGGAAGCAACAGTTAGAACTGGACGTAGAACAACTGACTGGTTCCAAATAGGAAAAGGAGTACGTCAAGGCTGTATATTGTCACCCTGCTTATTTAACTTATATGCAGAGTACATCATGAGAAACTCTGGGGTGGAGGAAGTACAAGCTGGAATCAAGATTGCTGTGAAAAATATCAATTACTTCAGGTATGCAGACGGCACCAGCCTTATGGCAGAAAGTGAAGAAGCACTAAAGAGCCTCTTGATGAAAATGAAAGAGGAGAGTGAAAAAGTCTGCTTAGAGCTCAACACTCAGAAAGCTAAGATCATGGCATCTGGTCCCATCACTTCATGGGAAATAGATGGGGAAACAGTGGCTGACTTTATTTTTCTGAGCTCCAAAATCACTGCAGATGGTGACTGCAGCCATGAAATTAAAAGACACTTACTCCTTTAAAGAAAAGTTATGACCAACCTAGACAGCATATTAAAAAGCAGAGACATTACTTTGCCAACAAAGGTCCATCTAGTCAAGGCTATGGTTTTTCCAGTGGTCATGTATGAATGTGAGAGTTGGACTATAAAGAAGGCTGAGCACCGAATTGATCCTTTTGAACTGTGGTATTGGAGAAGACTCTTGAGAGACCCTTGGACTGCAAGGAGATCCAACGAGTCCATCCTAAAGGAGATCAGTCCTTGGGTGTTCATGGGAAGGACTAATGTTGAAGCTGAAACTCCAATACTTTGGCCACCTGATGCAAAGAGCTGACTCATTGGAAAAGACCCTGATGCTGGGAAAGATTGAAGGCAGGAGGAGAAGGGGGCAACAGAGGATGAGATGGTTGGATGGCATCACCAACTCAATGGACATGAGTTTGAGTAAACTCCAGGAGTTGGTGATGGACAGGGAGTCTTGGTGTGCTGCGATTCATGGGGTTGCAAAGAGTCAGACACAACTGAGTGACTGAAATGAACTGAACTGAACTGATATGCTTATTTATTCTAACCAGATCATTTCCCAATCTTTTGCAAAACTACCTAGTTATTAGTCCTTTTCTGGAGCTCAGTCTTTTTTTTTTTTTTTTCCAGTTTCTTACACGTATTTTCATTACCAGACTGAGATTTTTCCACCTATATCCAAAGGGGCCTCTGACTGTTCTTAGATATGTGAATCTTCTTCAAGGTGTGGTAGCTACAAGTTATTCAATTAGACTAAAATCTAAAGTATCCTAAAAGATTCAGTGTTTATAAATTAATAATTTCATATATTTATTCACATATGCAGCCAGTGTTTGTTGTTTGATTATTTTTGTCACTGCCTGAACTCTGTATTGACATCAGTACAGATACATTTGTAGTTTCACTTCCCAAACACGACAGCTTAATGTAACTTTTTCTTGGCAGTAGGAGTGTTTATTTTCATAAGATATGTTTAGACATCAGGCATTTTCTGTAAGAATTGGCAAATTAGTGATTTTAAAGCAATACAGATTTGTTTATCTTTAATTATAAGAAAGAAGTATTTTCTTAAAAGTATTTCATATCTTTCTTCTTAAAGTATACACATGGTTCATAAGTGGCATTTGTACTTAGCATTTCTAAACTTCAAAGAAAATGCTGATGTGTAGCAAAATTTCTAGCTAAACTTTGTTTTTGCTCTAAGGTCACTTAGGTTCCAATGATTAAAAATGCTCAAGGATGCACTTCATATTAATCTTGGGAGGAGCATAGATTGACTGACCTCGGCGGAAATTAAATGTAATTTAAAAAGCTGTATCATACTTAAAAGGGGCTTTATTAAAAATGTCCTCCCTCAAATTATTTTTCATCTCATTAGTTGTATATATATTTCTTGTTGAAATATAATACGTTATGTCCTACAAAAAAAAAAAGGTTGATAAATGCATTCAGACTGAAAATAGATCCATAACAGTAACAAGAAAAACAAATAGCCTCAATCCATATGGTTCCTTCTCTAAGTTTTGAGACATGATCTGGTGATAGTTTTTCTAATCTGCAAAATATCCCTGAAAACGTTGCATTATTTTGCTGATGAGGTTATTACACCAAGGTCACAGAGCAAAGAGGAGCAGGTTTTACCTTAATATATTTCTGCACATATTTTTCCTCTCAAGTTATATTTTCTTCCGTCAAGTTGGAATCTAGGAAAAAGTACTGTCTTGAGTATATATTCAGAAAGAAAAATATTCTTTTGACCTTGGCTAGCTATTAACTAAAGGACAATGAAGCTAAAACTAGGTTCCTAAATGTTCTAAAGCATATTTTTTTTTAAAGAAAGAAAATCATAGTTGTGTAAGAGAAATGCCTGCCAACTCAGACTAATAGCTGGTTTCCAGATTTTCTTGGAAGCATTAATATAAAGTGATTTTTCATGCTATTTCACTCACGTTTTTTATTAAGGTCTGTAGAGAACATTTTAGCATGATCCCAGTGCTCTAAATGTTGTCATCTCTAATGTCTGCCTCTGGACAGTGCTGGGAAGCAGATGCTGAAATGTTTTCATATTTTACTTCGACAAAAATACAGAGCATCCAGTTTTGTGGTTTTGTTTGTTTTCAGAGCCTTATTGAACATTTTTGCTTTCATGGTTCATGTGCGGAATCTTTCCCAAGAAAATATTTGAGATATCTGTGTTCAAAAACATTTTCTATGAACTGTTAACGAGCCATGCTTGATGAAAAATGTCACTGAATACCTGGTTGAGTGGGATTGTCAGTCAGATTACAACTCTTGCTATGATTAGAAGGATTTGTGAAGCCAGGCACTGTTTGTTTTAGTAAAAACTCATCATGATTCTGGGACATCTTTGTGAAGCTGCTGGATGTCATTCTGTGTTTCTGTTTCTTCATTTATAATGTGGGTACAAAAATATAAAATTTATTGTTTTAATTTATTAATTTAATATCTGAATTACATAAATTTATGAATATTAAATCCTCAGAATTAAATCATCTCTCAAGAAATGCAATGCATTTTTTCCTCAGATTATATTTTGTATTCTTTTTCAGGCAGGACTCCATGTGTTGTATTTATGAAAGCAAAAGCTTTGATGCTCCTTTGACTAGTTTGTCTTCAGAGAGAATATAAACTAGTTAAAGGTTTCAATACCCTGCCAGGAAACCTAGTGACCTGGGAGAACCCAGAAATCAGAAGTAGTTCCTTTAGACTCTTTCAGAGACACTGGACAGCTCAATCCACTGTTGTCTGGTTCAGAAAACATTTTGCATGTTGAATAGCCATCTAAAATCATTCATTACCAAAAAAAAAAAAAAAAAGCAAAATAAAATCTTAAGCATTTTTAGTATCTACATAGATGCCATTATTAACATGCATGCTATATCTCTGCTAGCAAAGTAAGCAATACATACAAAACCACACACCATTTTAATGCATATTATATCAATTATAATGACCCAAATTTCCTACCATTGGAAATAGTCCATGAAGTAGAACTATATGGTAGAAACTCTGCTATTGCATAGGTCAGGTGCAGTACTTTGGAACATATTTTATTAGTTAATGATATTTGTCTGACTCTCAAACTAACTGTATTTCTGCAGTGCACATATATAAGTAATCATAAAATAAGCTTTTCTTGAGATTAATAGGTTTCTGTCATCTTCACCTGTGTATGTTAGGGTCAGTTGTGAAGTAGAACACCCACCCCTACCCTCAAAAGAAATAAGTGAAATATCATTTTTACTATCTTTGAAATCCACTTATATCTTACAATTTTAATTTTGTTTATTTATTTATTTTTGGTTATGCTGGGTCTTTGTCGCTGTGTAGGATTTTCTCTAGTTGAAGTGCATGAGCTTCTCATTGCAGTGGCTTCTTTTGTTGCAGAGCATGATCTCCAGGGCATGTGGACATCATTATTGTGGCAACTGGGCTCAGTATTTGAGGCTCCCAGGCTCTGGAGCACAGGTTCAGTAGTTGTAGTGCATGGACTTAGTTGTTCCCAGGCATGTGGGATCTCCCCCGGATCAGGGATCGAGCCTGCATCTCTTGCCTTGGCAGGCAGATTCCTTACCACTGAGCCACCAGGGCAGCCCCCACTCACACTAATTTTACAGTGAAAACGTACAATCACAGGTTGGTTACCTTTCGTTAAGATTTAACATTTTAACATTCAGGGATGCCTTTGCAGTCACAACCTATTGAAGGAAAGGGAGAGGATCACGGCTGGCTGGAAGAAGAAGTGTTGGTGAGATGCTGCCACAATGGAAAACAACCCTCCCCCTCCCACCGTTCCATGCTGAGGCTGTGAAGGTAGTGCAGACTGCCAGCGACAAAATCTCCTTCCAGAGTCATTTTATTCAAGTCACGTCTGAAAACAACTGCTTGCAAACTGGACTCCTAGGACAGCCAATACTGACGTTAAGATTAGCTTGCAGATTTATTAGGCTTTGGGTTGAAACTAATACCTGTGATGAAGGGGAAAAAGCTTGGGCAGAAGTTGGGCTGCAACACAAACTTGGTGTGCACAGAGGGACATGCCCTAGGGATCATTAAGTCACTGCAAGCCTGGGCAGGATGTGGATCTCCTGCCCCCACTGTATTGTTTGGGAGCAGATCTCATGCTTCTGCTTCTGCTTTTGTTGTTAAGCAAGCCCTCTTGGTGATGTGGTTAAGGAAACCTGCTTCTTGAGGCATCATTAGCTTACTTTTTTCTTTATTTATCATCCCTTAATAGGATTCATGGGGGTGTCCCTTCTGGCTCAGACAGTAAAGAATCTGCTTGTAGTGCAGGACACCTGGGTTCAATCCCTGGGTTGGGAAGATCCCCTGAGAAGGGAACGGCTTCCCACCCCAGTATTCTTGCCTGGAGAATTCCACAGATAGAGGAGCCTGGTGGGATACAGTCCACGGGGTCACAAAAGAGGTGGACATAATTGAGAAACTAACACACACATGCACACACACACACGCACACGCAGTGGGATTAACTACTTAATCACCTCCTTGGTCCCTTTACTCTGTCCCTATCATTTCTAACGTGAAGGTTATATTTCTTACTACAGTTTCTTTTTCAAGTTTCTCTTGCATTTCTAACATATTTAATAGAATTTTGTATATCTTTATATCCAAGTATTTTATGTTGTTTTATATTTTCTGATATGAATATAAAAATATACTCTATAATTGTCTCTTTTTGTGCTTTCCTGATTATCCATTTTTTTTTGAGAGGGGGTTTGTCTGTTTATAATTTTTTTTTTATTAGTTGGAGGCTAATTACTTTAAAATATTGTAGTGGGTTTTGTCATACATTGACATGAATCAGCCATGGATATACATGTATTCCCCATCCTGATCCCCCCTCCCACCTCCCTCTCCACCCGATCCCTCTGAGTCTTCCCAGTGCACCAGGCCCGAGCACTTGTCTCATGCATCCAACCTGGGCTGGTGATCTGTTTCACCCTAGATAATATACATGTTTCGATGCTGCCCTCTTGAAACATCCCACCCTCGCCTTCTCCCACAGAGTCCAAAAGTCTGTTCTATACTTCTGTGTCTCTTTTTCTTTTTTTTTTGCATATAGGGTTATCGTTACCATCTTTCTAAACTCCATATATATGTGTTAGTATACAGTAATGGTCTTTATTTTTCTGGCTTACTTCACTCTGTATAATGGGCTCCAGTTTCATTCATCTCATTAGAACTGATTCAAATGAATTCTTTTTAATGGCTGAGTAATATTCCATGGTGTATATGTACCACAGTTTCCTTATCCATTCGTCTGCTGATGGGCATCTAGGTTGCTTCCATGTCCTGGCTATTATAAACAGTCTTGCAATGAACATTTGGGTGCACGTGTCTCTTTCAGATCAGGTTTCCTCGGTGTGTATGCCCAGAAGTGGGATTGCTGGGTCATATGGCAGTTCTATTTCCAGTTTTTAAAGAAATCTCCACACTGTTTTCCATAGTGACTGTACTAATTTGCATTCCCACCAACAGTGTAAGAGGATTCCCTTTTCTCCACACCCTCTCCAGCATTTATTGCTTGTAGACTTTTGGATAGCAGCCATCCTGACTGGCGTGTACTGGTACCTCATTGTGGTTTTGATTTGCATTTCTCTGATAATGAGGGATGTTAAGCATCTTTTCATGTGCTTTTTTGCCATCTGTATATCTTCCTTGGAGAAATGTCTGTTTAGTTCTTTGGCCCATTTTTTGATTGGGTCATTTATTTTTCTGGAGTTGAGCTGGAGGAGTTGCTTGTATATTTTTGAGATTAATCCTTTGTCTGTTGCTTCATTTGCTATTATTTTCTCCCAAACTGAGGGCTGTCTTTTCACCTTGCTTAGAGTTTCCTTTGTTGTGCAAAAGCTTTTAAGTTTCATTAGGTTCCACTTGTTTATTTTTGCTTTTATTTCCAATATTCCGGGAGGTGGGTCACAGAGGATCCTGCTGTGATTTATGTCAGAGAGTGTTTTGCCTATGTTCTCCTCTAGGAGTTTTATCATTTCTGGTCTTACATTTAGATCCTTAA
Source organism: Odocoileus virginianus (assembly GCF_023699985.2). Lineage (NCBI taxonomy): Eukaryota > Metazoa > Chordata > Mammalia > Artiodactyla > Cervidae > Odocoileus > Odocoileus virginianus. The sequence goes on from NC_069684.1 coordinate 61,781,666, forward strand.
TCCATTTTGAGTTTATTTTTGTGTATGGTGTTAGAAAGTGTTCTAGTTTCATTCTTTTACAGGTGGTTGACCAGTTTTCCCAGCACCACTTGTTAAAGAGGTTGTCTTTTTTCCATTGTATATCCTTGCCTTCTTTGTCGAAGATAAGGTTACCATAGGTTCGTGGATTTATCTCTCGGCTTTCTATTCTGTTCCATTGATCTATATTTCTGTCTTTGTGCCAATACCATACTGTCTTGATGACTGTGGCTTTTAGTAGAGTCTGAAGTCAGGCAGGTTGATTCCTCCACTTCCATTCTTCTTTCTCAACATCCATTTATGATTAAAACTCTCCAGAAAGCAGGAATAGAAGGAACATACCTCAACATAATAAAAGCTATATATGACAAACCCACAGCAAACATTACCCTCAATGGGGAAAAATTGAAAGCATTTCTCCTGAAATCAGGAACAAGACAAGGGTGCCCACTCTCACCACTACTATTCAACATAGTTTTGGAAGTGTTGGCCACAGCAATCAGGGCAGAAAAAGAAGTAAAAGGAATCCAGATAGGAAAAGAAGAAGTGAAACTCTCGCTGTTTGCAGATGACATGATCCTCTACATAGAAAACCCTAAAGACTCTACCAGAAAATTACTAGAGCTAATCAACGAATATAGTAAAGTTGCAGGATATAAAATTAACACACAGAAATCTCTTGCATTCCTATACACTAACAATGAGAAAACAGAAAGAGAAATTAAGGGAACAGTATCATTCACCATTGCAACAAAAAAAAATAAAATACTTAGGAGTATATCTACCTAAAGAAACAAAAGACTTATACATAGAAAACTATAAATCACTGATGAAAGAAATCAAGGAGGACACAAACAGATGGAGAAATATACCGTGTTCATGGATTGGAAGAATCAATATTGTCAAAATGGCTATACTACCCAAAGCAATCTACAGATTCAATGCAATCCCTACATTGCAAACTACCAACGGTATTTTTCACAGAACTAGAACAAATAATTTCACAATTTGTATGGAAATACAAAAACCCTCGAATAGCCAAAGTAATCTTTTTTTTTTTGACTGCACCATGAGGGATCTTAGTTCCCCAATCTTAGATCTAACCTGTGCCCCCTTCATTGGGAGTTCAGAGTCTTCCCTGGGGAGCCAGGTAAGTCCCATTGATGACCTTTTATGTACCTCTTCATCCTCTCTCTTTCTCTGTCCCTTAACTTTTACTCTTTAAAAGTAAATTTCTATACCCAATATTGTTTAGCATATGAAATGCCTTTTTCATCATTGGACGTTGTTGTTAGTAAGAGGTTTTGTTCTGTTTATTTTTAATGAAAACTTGAATATATATATATATATATCCATGATCTAACTTTCTATTTCTGTTTTCTTTATCTTTTTCCTTTTATACTTTTATTTATTTATATTTTTCTTATATATCAGTTTGATTATGATGCCATTTATTCCTCTATTTCTCTTGTTAATTCATTAATTCTATTATTGCTTTTGAGGCTTTTATTTATAACTTTAATTTTCCTAATTCTTAATACTAAACATATTTCTCTCCAATTATGTGAATGAGAAATAAAATTCCTCCATCTGGAGAGATAATTTTAAAAAATCACTGTACTATTTTCTCTCTCCAGTAAAATAACACTTTAGGGATATTTTATTTTCCTACTTTCTTTTCAACTCTCAAACTCCTCTGTCAGCCAGTATAGCCCTTAGATTTTTCTGAGATAGGACAGTATATTTAATTCTGAATCTGTTTTAGACTCTGCATGCAAACAGATCTTTTAAAAAATATTCTCACTCAAAATGTAAGATATATATCCCAGTGTTTGTGATTATCCTCTTTGATTCAATTCTGCATTTTAGAAGCATGTGTATACTCATAAAAATATCTCAAGATTCATTTTTGCAGCATTTTGTTCTACTTTCTTTTCCTATGTTGAAATCATCAGTTCTCACTCATAGTTGTTAGATTTTTTTTTTTTTTTTTGGATACTTCTCCTTAGATAAGATATGTGAGTGATGTGTTTTCTGAATCCTTGAATCTTATGATAATCTTTCTTACAACCTGTCAGTAGAATGTGAGCTTAGCCTGGCATCCTTGACTTTCAGGCCTATTCTCCTTGTAGATTGGTCTTGCTTATGTTGTCATCACATTGTTTTCCATGTGAAAAAACAAAACAAAACAAAAACAAACCTACAAACAGCTATTCTTTTTCTGTTTAGACTTAGAAGATTATGTATAACATTTTGATTCTTTTTTACTTTTGAAGTCATTTTATTTGTATATTAGAACTCCTGTATTTATCACTCCAGGTCTTTTATGTTTTTTATTTTCCTTTGTATTCATTATTTTTCCTTCTTCACATTTGAGATTCTATATTTTTAGATATCCTGTTCTTATCTAACACTTTATTTAGCATATTAACAGTGGCTATTCTCTCAATTAATCTGAAGTTTTTTTAAAATATTATATTTCATTATGTCATTTAGCTACTTTAAAAGTTTCTCTTTGAGGGTTTTTATAATTCTTTTCATTTTGCCATTTTTCATCCATCAGATCTATTTTATAAGCATATATTTTGTTCTTCCCTCTGTCTTCTGGCACCTCTTAATTATGTCCTTATTTGTATTTGTCTTCACTGTGGTTTAGTTACAACATGTTGGTTATTTTGAATGGTGGCAAACCAGTGTAGGACCATATCTATCCTTATAGGTAATGGTGAGGTCTGATGAGTTCCCAACACATTTTCATTTAAACATCAATGACTGATGTAAAATGGCCCTGAACCACCTTATATCAGACATACACTGTGGTATTCATATGTACATATGTATGTTAAATCACTGTGTGTGTGAAAGAGACCAAATGAGAAAGAGACAGAAACAGAGAGGAAGGGAAAAGAAAGAAGAGGGAGCTAGGATATATATTTTAATCACAATTTCTTGCTGTTGTTTTTGGTCTTAAACTATTTTCTGAACATTATGACTCTTATCTTCTCTTCCTTTATCCTAGATGCAACATTTAGCCATTTGTGAGTGTGTGCTCAATAGCTAAGTCCTGACAGAGTCTTTGCAACCCTGTGAGCTGTAGCCCGCCACACGCCTCTGTCCCTTGGAGTTTCCAGGCAAGAATACTGGGATGATTTGCATTTCCTTCTCCAGGGGATCTTCCTAACTCAGGAAGCTAAATGGAGTCTCTTGCATCTCCTGCATTGGTAGGCAGATTCTTAACACACTGTGCCACATGGGATACCTCAGTTAGCCATTTACTTATTTTTTCTGTTTTAAATTGTAGTATAATTTTTTTTTTTACAATATTGTGTTAGTTTCTGTTGTATAACAGTGCAAATCAACTATATATATATATATACATATATATATATATACATACACACACATATATTAACTATACATATATATATATACATTTATATATATTATATATATACATATATGTACACACACACATACCCTCCATCTTGTGACTCCAACCAACACTCCATCCCACCCCTCTAGGTCATCACAGAGCACCAAGTTGAGCTCCCTGTGTTATATAGCAGCTTGCCACTGGCTATTTTATACATGGGAGTGTATATATGCCAATGCTATTCTCCCAGTTCGTCTTACCCTCCCCCCAGCCCCATGTTCACACATGTGTTCTCTAGGTTTGCATCTCTATTCCTGCTCTGCAAACAGGCTCATCTGTACCATCTTTCTAGATTTCATATGTATGCATTAATACACAATATTTGTTTTTCTCTTTCTGACTTACTTTCTTATCCCTTACCCCTATAAGTACTTCTTTTGAATGTACCAACATATAAAATATAAAAAAGAAAAGGAAAACAATAAATTATGACAAAATATAATTTTAAGTAACTGGCTTCACATGTAGGTATTTTGCTGGTGTTTCACTGTAAACAAGTAATTAAGTCTCACAATAATAATCTTGTGAGCAATTGAATAAATGGACATATGGGAAGTGAAAATATTCTTCTTCAGTTATAATAAAATTCTTTGCATCAATGCAACTTGGGTCATGTAACTTAAAAATTAATTTTTGAAGTACCATGTTGTAATCTTTCATAATAAAAGGAGTATGATTTTGGCATGCTGAGCTAAAAAGAAAATTCAGGACTTGAAAAGTAGAACAGATGACAACTGGATTTTCTTCCCACTGCTATTATTGTAAAGTAAATAGGCTAGCTTAATGTCTTGAAGCTGTTGATGACATTTTTTCCGAGTACTTGAACATTAAATAGCTGTTTGGTAATACCCTAAGGAATATTTTTAAATGCAGTGACCTCTCAAAAGATCATCATAAAAATCATTCTTAATTAGGTTTAGGAAATCAATTTAAGTATCTATGTAAATCAAATTTTATGTAATGCCATGTTGAGTGCACGGCCACGTAAGTCTCAGGGAATAATATATGTGTATTACATCCCTAAGCAGCATCCATAACTACTATGAATTAAAATTGATTTTTATAAAAAGGAGAATATTTATTTCAAGTGTCCCAGGATATACATTAAACACTAATCATTATGAGTCATAGCTATATGATTTGACATCATTACAAACAGCAAGGGCATAATTATTGTGATTTTTTAAAACTATGGGCAATAGTAAAATGAAAAAACAACAAAAAACCCTTAAAAAGTGCCCAGAATTACAATATTACAAGTATAAATGTGAATACTTGAATACTGTTATACTCTAATTCAGAAGCATATTCTGTTCCCCAGGTGTCTCCTAGATAACCAAGGTCAGTTGGAGGACAAAGGACAGAAGCCTCAGGGAATCCCAGCAACTTTGTTGCTGTTAGAATGTTTTGTCTCACAATGAAGGTGTTCAAAGAATGTTTCCAAGAGCACTGCTGATATTTTACAGTATTCTTTAAATTCAATGTCTGTCACTGCAGGAGGAAAGTATAACTAGGAAAGATAAGATGGTCAAAGGAGTATAGATTTCACTCCCAAACAGGACTGCTTGTTAATTCTTTTATTAGTCTTTTTATTAATCTTTTATTAGTCTTTGTTAAGTCTTTTTGTGGGTTATCATTGCTTGATAACTTCTATGACTATGTAACCCTATATATCAACAAATATGTGTGTGTGGACAAATGTTTACAACCCAAAGTAATTCTAAGAGCTTGTTGTTAATACTGTTATTATATTATTATTATTATATGCACAAAGCATATAACTCATTGCTATATGTTACATGAAGAAATAAATAACAAGAGATATCAGGAAATTTTTATTTTACTGGTATACTTTAATATCATTTTTTGCTATCATCTATCCCATAAAAGCTCAGCCACACACATACACACGTACACACACACAAATTCTAGTTTATTGGTACTTCCTTTTTTTTTTTTTTTAGTTTATTGGCATAGAGTTACTTTAAAATGCTATGTTAGTTTCTACTGTAAGCAAAGTGAATCAGCTACAGATATACATGTACACCCTCTTTTTGGATTTCCTTCCCGTTGAGGTCACCACAGATAGATTTCCCTATGCTGTGCAGTTGGTACCCATTGGTTATCTATTTCATACATGGTAGCGTGTCTATATTAATCCCAATCACCCAGTTCATCCCGACCTAACCCTCTCCCCCTTGGTTGTTGCTGTTATTCAGCCACTCAGTCATGTCCAACTTTTTGCCAACCTAGGGACTGCAGCATGCCAGGCTTGCCTGTCCTTCACCATCTCATGGAGCTTGCTCAAACCCATGTCCATTGAGCCAGTGATATGATCCAAACATTTCATTGTCTGCTGACCCCTTCTCCTCCTGCCTTCAATCTTTCCCAGCTTCAAGGACTTTTCTAATGAGTTGCCTCTTTGCATTAGTTTGGCTAAAGTACTGGAGCTTGAGCTTCAGCATCAGTCCATCCAATGAATATTCAGGATTGATTTCCTTTAGGCTTGACTGGTTTGATCTCCTTACAGTCCAAGGGATGCTCAAGCATCTTCTCCAACACCACAGTTCTAAACTATCAATTCTTAGGTGCTCAACCTTCTTTATGGTCCAACTCTCACATCCATACTTGACTACTAGAAAAACCATAAATTTGGCTCTATGGACCTTGTCAGCAAAGTAATGCCACTGCTTTTTAAAACACTGTTTAGGTTGGTCATAGCTTTTCTTCCGAAAAGCAAGGGTTTTTTTTTGTTTTTTTGTTTTTTGTTTTTTTAAATTCATGGCTGCAGTCACAATCTGCAGTGATATTGGAGCCCAACAAAATAAAGTCTGTCACTGTTTTCATTGTTTCCCCATCTATTTGCCATTGAATGTTGGGGCCAGATGCCATGATCTTCTTTTTAATTCTGAGTTTTAAGTCACCGTTTTCACTCTCACTTTCACCTCCAACAAGAGGTTCTTTAGTTTCTCTTTACTTTCTGCCAATAGGGTGGTGTCATCTGCATATCTGAAGTTGTTGATATTTCTCCCAGCAATCTTGATTCCAGCTTATGCTTCATCCACCCAGGCATTTTGCATGATATACTCTTTATATAATTTAAATAAGCAGGGTGAGACAATACAGCCTTGACCTTTTTTTCCCCAATTTCCAACCAGTCCATTGTTTCATGTTTGGTTCTAACTTTAGTTGCTTCTTGACCTGCATACAGGTTTCTCAGGAAGCAGATAAAATTGCTTTGTATTCCCATCTCTTTAAAAATTTTCCACAGTTTGCTATGATCCACACAGTTAAAGGCTTTAACATAGTTAATGAAGCAGAAATAGATCCTTTCCTGGAACTCTCTTTCTTTTTCAATGATCCAGTGGATATTGGAAATTTGATCTCTCATTCCTCTGCATTTTCTAAATCCAGCTTGAACATCTAAAAGTTCACAGTTCATGTACTGTTGAAGCCTGGCTTGGAGAATTTTGAGCACTACTTTGCTAGTATGTGAGATGAGTGCATTTTTGTGGTAGGTTAAACATTCTTTAACACTGCTGTTCTTTGGGATCAGAATTAAAACTGACCTTTTCCAGTCCTATGACCACTGCTGAGTTTTCCAAATTTGCTGACATATTGAGTGCAGCACTTGCATAGCATCTTCTTTTAGGATTTAAATAGCTCAGCTGTAATTTCATCACCTCCACCAGCTTTGTTGGTAATGATGCTTCCTAAGGCCCATTTGACTTCACACTCTAAGATGTCTGACTCTAGGTGAGTGAACATACCATCATGGTTATCTGGGTCATTAAGACCTTTTTTGGACAGTTCTTCTGTGTATTCTTGCCATTTATTTTTAATATCTTCTGCTTCTGGTAGGTCCATACCATATCTGTCCTTTATTGTGTCCATCTTAGCATGAAATGTTCCCCTGGTTTCTGCAATTTTCTTGAAGAGATATCTAATCTTTCCCATTCTATTGTTGTCCTCTATTCCTTTGCATTGTTCACTTAGGAAGGCTTATCTCTCTGTGCTATTCTTTGGAACTCTGTATTCAGATGGGTATATCTTTTCTTTTTCCCTCTGCCTTTAGCTTCTCTTTTTTTTCTCAGCTCTAAGTCCTCCTCAGATAACCATCTTGCCATTTTGTGTTTCTTTTTCTTTCGGATGGTTTTGACCCTTGTTTCTTGTACAATGTTATGAACCTCTGTCCATAGTTCTTCAGGCACTCTTTCACATCTAATCCTTTGAATCTATTTGTTACTTCTACTGTATAATCATAAGGAATTTGATTTAGATCATACCTGAGTTGCCTAGTGGTTTTCCCTAGTTTTTTCTATTTAAGTCTGTATTTTAAAATAGAGTTCATGATCTGAGCTACAATCATCTCCCCATCATGTTTTTGCTGACTGTATAGAGCTACTCCATCTTCAGCTTCAAAGAACATAATCAATCTGATTTTGGTATTGCCTATCTGGTGACATCCATATGTAAAGTTATCTCTTGTGTTGTTGGAAGAGTGTATTTTCCATGACCAGTGTGTTCTCTTGACAAAACTCTCTTAACCTTTGTCCTGCTTCATTTTGTAATCCAAGGTTAAACTTACCTGTTATTCCAGGTATCTCTTTGCTTCCTACTTTTGCATTCCAGTCCCCTATGGTTAAAAGAATATCATTTTTGGGTCCTAGGCCTAGAAAGTCATGTGGATCTTCATAGAACCATTCAGCTTCAGCTTCTTCAGCATTAGTGGTTGGGGCATAGACTTGGATTACTGTGATATTGAATAGTTTGTCTTGGAAATGAATAGAGATCTTTCTGTATTTTGAGATTGCATCCAGGTACTGCATCTCAGACTCATTTGTTGACTATGAGAGCCACCCCATCTCTTCCAAGGGATTCTTGCCCACAGTAGTAGATACAATGATCATCTGAATTAAATTTGCCCATTCCCGTTCATTTTAATTTGCTGATTCTTAAAATATCGATATTCACTCTTGCCATCTCCTGTTTGACCACTTCCAGTTTACCTTGATTCATGGATCTAACATTCCAGGTTCTTATGCAATGTTGTTCTTTATAGCATTGGACTTTATTTTCACCACCAAACACACACACAACTAGGCGTTGCTTGCACTTTGGATCAACCTCTTTATTCCTTTTGGTGCTATTTCTCAGCTCTTTTCCAGTAGCATATTGGGCATGACCTGGGAAATTCATCTTGCACTTTCATATCTTTTTGTCTTTTCATACTTTTCATGGGGTTCTCAAGGCAAGAATGCTAAAGTGGTTTGCCATTTCCTTCTCCAGGAGACTACGTTTTGTCAGAACTCTCCACCATGACCTGTCTGTCTTTGGCGGCCCTAAATGGCATGGCTCATAGTTTCATTGAGTTAGATAAGGCTGTGATCCATGTGATTTGTTTGCTTAGTTTTCCCTTGGAATCCACATGTTAGTTCTCTGCCTCTGTGCCTCTATTTCTGCTTTGTAAATAGGATCATCTATACCAGATTTTTTTTTAATAGTCCACATGTATGAGTTAATTCTATGTATTTCATTTCTCTACCTCTCTTGTAATTACAATTGTCTTTTCCTTATCTTTAAAACTGTTCTGTAAAAGGAGGTAGATTTAAAAACAACTGCAAACTTCACTTTGTGTGTATTGGTAGATATGGCAGCCTGTGACTTTGCCTTCATATTCATGTACCTGTTATCAATCTAAACCATTCTTTCAGGTTCCCTGATGGCCCATGGTTAGAACGCTTCTCTTCCACTCCCTGGGCAAGGTTCAATCCCTGGTTGGGAAATTAAGATCCCACAAGCTTTGCAGCATAATCTAAATAAATAAATAAATAAATCTTTCTGCATATATGGACAATAATCCCCTAATTTGAAAGTATAAAATTGTTTTATAAACAAATGCCAGCTCATCCAAAGTCTTCAGATGTTCCAAAAAGAAAATATGTATCAGCACTTGCTACAAACACTTAATTAATGCTTACTTCTTCCCAGGTTCCAGGTTTAGTACTTAAGGTGAAAACAAACATAAGCAAAAAGTACACAGGAGTCTCTTCCTCCGAGGAGATTATAATTTAGTATAAGATTAAATATATGCAAAATATATGCTTAGCATCACATATTTAAATCAATGATAGATTACAGAAGCCAAATGAAATAAAAAATTAACTATATGAAGAAAATAATACTTCCCAGAAGATGCTTTTTGAGCTGAATTTAGTGTAATTAATGAAGTTTTCATAGGTAGAAATTATTCAAATGAGCATTCCATCATTTTATGAATTGGCAATTATAAGAAAGTACTTTAAATATGTCATCATGTACTCAGTAATGATAATAACATCCAATGTAGGTGGGGAAAAAGGAGACAGGAGATGCTTGTTTATGAAAAATAATAATTTGCCCATGATAAAAATAATAAAGAATGCCTGTTTTTTCTATGCAAAGTATTATCGTCCTCTTTTGTCTTCAGATACATATGTCCTCTCAACATGAAATAGATTGATATCAGTTACTAAACATAATAACCAAGAAATAGACATTATAGAAATAAGAGAGATATATTACCCATTATGAGAATGATCAATTCAACTATTAACTCACAGTGCTACTATAATTTGCTTACTTATCTATGTACTAAAGCGGCCCAAAATGTACAAAGTAGGCAAAATCAGATTAGCTGTTATTGTCTTCGTGAAACTAGTTCATTTTGAAGGAACATTTTGTCTCCACTGAATGCTATGACCTCTGTGTGACATACTATTAGCTGCTTCTTTATGAGTCGCGGGGAAGGGAAGCACTTTAATGCTAGCTGGGGTAGGTTTGAGGTGCTTGTTCTTTTTTTTCATGTTGCCTTTTCACTCCTCACAGTTGTGAAGCAGACACCACCAGTTACTGAGAGCAGTTAAGCTGATAAAGGAGGGTGACACAAACCATAAAACCCAGCCCAAAGCAGCGAAAACAAGTGCATGTGTTTGAAATGCAAATATTAGTGGGATTTTGATGATCCCTTTGTGAAATAATCAGTTCACTTGGTTGGAAAGAAATGGCAAAACAAAACAAAACAACCCACAAACTCGAATTGTCAGGTTCTCTGATTATATTTGTTCACATTTTATATCCATATCCTAACTTGGATTCAGCAGGGAGGTTTTCTGAGAGTATTGAAACCACACAAAAATGTAATACAGGGAAGAAAAATTTTCTGAAGACATAAAAATTAAGCAAGGATAGTAGAAGTTTTAAATATAGTTTTATAATCAACACCATTGGTGTAAAATGTAAAAAGTAAATATCACTCTTCCCTCCTAGCTCAGTTGGTAAAGAATTCGCCTGCGATGCAGGAGACCCCAGTTGGATTCCTGGGTGGGGAAGATCCACTGGAGAAGGGATAGGCTACCCACCCCATTATTTTTGGACTTCCCTTCTGGTTCACCTGGTAAAGAGTCTGCCCACAATGTGGGAGACCCAGATTTGATCCCTGGGTTGGGAAGATCCCCTGGAGAAGGGAAAGGCTACCCACCTCAGTACTCTGGCCTGGAGAATTCCATGGGGTCTCAAAGAGTCAGACAGGACTGAGCGACTTTCAGAGAGAGAGAAATATTACTCTACAATGTACGAAAAAGGGAATACAATTTTCTTACCATATTTTCCTTTACTTTTCTCACGGTAGGGCTTGCGATGTCAAATTGTATGTCAATAGAAAGCGACCTGACCTTAGATTAAGGGAAGCACTATTTACATGAGTACATTTTGTGTTCTGCTGGGCTGGAAAACATAGGGGAAGGTGGCACTCAATTAGAATGAGACCTAGAGGAAGAGAAATAAAGATCCAATACATGGCAGGTCGCCTCTCCCAAACATAAAGGAAATACGTTGGATTTCTTTCTTCTTTTTTTTTGCTGTTTATTTTTATTTTTATTTTTTTTTCCATTTATTTTTATTAATTGGAGGCTAATTACTTTACATCATTGCAGTGGTTTTTGTCATACATTGAAATGAATTAGCCATGGATTTACATGCATTCCCCATCCCGGTCCCCTCTCCCACCTCCCTCTCCATCCGATCCCTCTGGGTCTTCCCAGTGCACCAGGCCCGAGCACTTGTCTCATGCACCCAACCTGGGCTGGTGATCTGTTTCACCCTAGATAATATACATGTTTCGATGCTGTTCTCTTGAAACATCCCACCCTCGCCTTCTCCCAGAGTCCACAAGTCTGTTCTATACATCTGAGTCTCTTTTTCTGTTTTGCATATAGGGTTATCGTTACCATCTTTCTAAATTCCATATATATGTGTTAGTATACTGTAATGATCTTTACCTTTCTGGCTTACTTCACTCTGTATAATGGGCTCCAGTTTCATCCATCTCATTAGAACTGATTCAAATGAATTCTTTTTAATGGCTGAGTAATATTCCATGGTGTATATGTACCACAGCTTCCTTATCCATTCGTCTGCTGATGGGCATCTAGGTTGCTTCCATGTCCTGGCTATTATAGACAGTGCTGCGATGAACATTGGGGTGCACGTGTCTCTTTCAGATCTAGTTTCCTTGGTGTGTATGCCCAGAAGTGGGATTGCTGGGTCATATGGCAGTTCTATTTCCAGTTTTTTAAGAAATCTCCACACTGTTCTCTATAGCGGCTGTACTAGCTTGCATTCCCACCAACAGTGTAAGAGGGTTCCCTTTTCTCCACACCCTCTCCAGCATTTATTGCTTGTAGACTTTTGGATAGCAGCCATCCTGACTGGCGTGTAATGGTACCTCAATCAATGTAATACACCACATTAACAAATTGAAAGATAAATACGTTGGATTTCTAACTTTTTTTGAGGACTCTAGTATTTAGTTCACTGTTTCTTACAAATTGCTGTTGGTCAGTTGCTAAGTGAAGCCTGATGCTTTGAGGCCTCCCAGACTGCAGCATGTCTGGCTCCTCTATCCTTCACTTATCTCCTGAGTTTGCTCAAATTCATGTCCTTTGAGTCAGTAATGTTATCTAACCATCTCATCCTCTGTAGCCCCTTTTTCTTTGGTCTTTGACTTTTCCCAGCATCTGGGTCTTTTCAAATGAGTAAGATTTTTGCATCAGGTGGCCAAGTAATGGAGTTGCAGCTTCAGCATCAGGGTTGATTTCTGTTAGGATTGACTGGTTTGACCTACTTGAGTTGGTTTGCAATCCAAGGGACTCTCAAGAGTCTTCTCCAGTACCACAATTCAAAAGCATCAATTCTTGAGCACTAGCATTCTTTATGCTTAATTTTCACATTCTTGTAAAATATTACTTTAGAATTACAAATTGTGATTTTTAAAATTACAGTTAAACAATTGTAATTGTTTAATAACTACCAATTATTTGTTAATACTGTTATTAATAGTGATGATTTCAATGTAAACATTCAAAATATGTTCACTCTTTCTTCTCACAGTTTCTTGGCTTTGCAACACCGCTATCTTATTCTACATCTTGGGTTTGCCATTCTTTTGTGTGAATCTATCATATATTGCTATCTACTGTTAATCTTTTACTTTCAACACTTTAAAACTAAATTATCAAGTTAGGTTTCTAACTTCCTTTCTTTAATTTTTTTCCAATGTTCTTAGGATATATCTTTGTTACAAGTGTTTTCAAGTATTTTCCACTTATGTGCATTACACACTGGACATAACTTTCTTTTCTACTGAAATATATTTGACACATAATATTGTATAAATGTGAAGGGTTCAACATGTTAACTTGATATACTTATACATTATAATGTGATTGCTTTATAGCAATACTTAGCATTTCTATTAGATGCCTTACATCATTATCTGTTTTTTTTTTTTTTTTTGCAGTGGTTGAAATAATTAGTTTCTAGTCTGTTATGGACAGAAGTTCATAACATTGTACAGGAGGCAGTGATCAAAACCATCCAAAATAAAAAGTTACACCAAAAGGCAAATGGTTGTTTGAAGAGGCCTTACAAATAGCTGTGAAAAGAAGAAAAGCTAAAGGCAAAGGAGAAAAAGAAAGATATACCCATCTGAATAGAGAGTTCCAAAGAATAGCAAGGAGAGATAAGAAAGCCTTCCTAGGTGAACAATGCAAAGAAATAGAGGACAACAATAGAATGGGAAAGACTAAAAATCTCTTCAAGAAAGTTAGAAATACCAAGGGATCATTGCTCACTGACACCTTAGTATGTGAAGTCAAGTGAACCTTAGAAAGCATCATTATGAGCAAAGCTAGTGGAGGTAATAGAATTCCAGCTAAGTTATTCCAAATCCTAAAAGATAATGCTGTCAAAGTGCTGCATTTAATATGTCAGCATATCTGGAAAACTCAGCAGTGGTCATAGGACTGGAAAAGGTCAGTTTTCATTCCAATCCCAAAGAAAGGCAGTGTCTAAGAATGTTCAAACTACAACAGAGTTGCACTCATTTCACATGCTAGCAAACATACTGTTCAAAATTCTCCAAGCCAGGCTTCAACAATATATGAACTGTGAACTTTCAGATGTTCAAGCTGGACTTAGAAAAGGCAGAGGAACTAGAGATCAAATTGCCAACATCCATTGGATCATCGAAAAAGAGAGAGAGTTCCATAAAAAGCATCTATCTGTTTCATTGACTATGCTAAAGCCTTTGACTGTGTGGATCATAACAAACTGTGGAAAATTCTTAAAGAGATGTGAATACCATACCATTTTACATGCATCCTGAGAAACCTGGACACAGGCCAAGAAGCAGCAGCTAGAACCAGACATGGAACAAGGGGCTGGTTTGAAATTGGGAAAGGAGTACGTCAAGGCTATATATTATCACTCTGCATATTTATCTTATATGAAGAATCCATCATGAGAAATGCTGGGCTGGATGAAACACAAACTAGCGTCAAGATTGTGGGAAGAAATATCAATAACCTCAGATATGCAGATGGCACCATCCTAATGGCAGAAAATGAAGAGAAACTAAGGAGACTCTTGAAGGTGAAAGAGGAAAGTTAAAGATCTGGCTTAAAATTCAATGTTAAAAAAGCTAAGATCATGGCATCTAGTCCCATTGCACTTCATGGCAAATCAATGGAAAACAATGGAAACTGTGAGAGACTTTATTTTCTTGGGCTCCAAAATCACTGCAGATGGTGATTGCAGCCATGAAATTAAAAGATGCTCCTTGGAAGAAAAGCTATGACCAAACTAAACTGTATTAAAAAGCAGAGATATTACTTTGGCAATAAAGTTCCATCTAGTCAAAGCTATGGTTTTTCCAGTAGTCATGTATGGATGTGAGAGTTGGACCATAAAGAAGGAAGAGTGCTTTCAAACTGTGGTGTTAGAGAAGACTCTTGAGAACCCCTTGGACTTCAAGGAGATCTAACTAGTCAATCCCAAAGGAAACCAATCCTGAATATTCATTGGAAGGACAGATGCTAGATCTGAAGCTGGAATCCTTTGGCCACCTTATGTGAAGAGCTGACTCAATAGAAAGACCCTGATTCTGGGAAAGACTGAAGGCAGAAAGGGAAGAGGACAAAATGGTTGGATGGTATCACTGACTCAATGGACAAGAGTTTGAATAGGCTCTGGGAGATGGTAAAATATGGGGAGTCTTGGTGTGCTGCAGACCATAGGGTTGCAACTAGCTAGACACAGCTGAGTGTCTTAACAACTCTCAACAAGTTAGATTATTGCAATACAGCCTGGTTTTCCAAATTCACTAGAATGCACATTAGCTCTGCTGGGCTTGTTTACTATTTATTGAAAATTAGTATCCTTAGAAGCCATCTGTCCTATCCCTCCAATCACACCCTCACCACCATTTTACTCTCTGTTTTTATGAGTTGCTTTTTTAGTTTCTCATATTATGTAGAACTGGTCTTTGTCCAATTTATCCTCACTTAGCAAAATGTTCTTAAGGTCCATCCATGTGGTTACAAATGGCAAGATATCTTCTTCCTTATAACTGAAATAAACAAGCATACACACAAACACACACATATATAATATAGTATATATATTATATTATATATCAGTTCAGTTCAGTCTCTCAGTCATGTCCAACTCTTTGAGACCCCATGAACTGCAGCACACCAGGCCTCCCTGTCCATCACCAACTCCCAGAGTTTACTCAAACTCATGTCCATTGAGTCGGTGATGCCATCTAACCATCTCATCCTCTGCTGTCCCCTTCTCCTGCCTTTAATCTTTCCCAACATCAGGGTCTTTTCAAATGAGTCAGCTCTTTGCATCAGGTGGCCAAAATATTGGAGTTTCAGCTTCAACATCAGTCCTTTCAATGAAACACCAGGACTGATTTCCTTTAGGATGGACTGGTTGGATCTCCTTGCAGTCCAAGGGACTTTCAAGAGTCTTCTCCAACACCACAGTTCAAAAGTATCAATTCTTCTGTGCTCAGCTTTATATATATATGTATATATATATATATATATATACACAAAATCTCCACATCATAGATCTAATTTTTAATTCTGGCTACCCAAGCCTATCTTTTCTCATATCCTCATTGTTTTTTCTAGCAACTCAGTTATACTTTAATAGATCAAGTCACATAACCTCAACCTACATTTAATCCACTGGCTTCTTTGTAGTTCCAGTTGAACATGCATTGTAACCTCAGAACCACTTTGGTTCAAGTAGAATCAAATTTGCACACAAAGGTATAACTGAGAATTGTCCTTTATTTTCTATTTGATTCTAGGTTGGTTACAAAGGACTCAGTGCAGACATAATCTTCATCTCCAATTCTCTCTCTATTAAAATTATAGTGGTTGCTACAGAACATTACACATTTCACTTTTACCTGTTTTCAGGTGATCTTAGCTTGTATTTTACTGAACAGTTTAGGACTACAAAATTACTAAAATTGCTTATTCACAATGTTAGCATTTCTTGCCATATTTACCCATAATGTTCTATTTTTCATCTCAAGAAAAAATATTTTTCCCTCTTTCCAAAGCTAATTCGCATGATGGAATGTCATAATGAAAATATAGCTAAAATCAGGAATCCTGCTTTTTATTATTTTGAACAAGTCATATTACTTTCTGGGACATTATGTATTTAATTTAATAAATGTCATTAGTCTCATGTAATTCTCATGCTTAGTATTTTTACTTTATTGCTTGGTATGGAATTTAGAAAAAAAATGTATTATGTTCTAAATAACTTTTATTTGAAAGCTTTTTAAATGAAGAGAGTTTTTATGGCTATGAAAGTAATAAATTTAACAATAGCAGCCTTAAAGCATTTTTGTTTAATTGCATTTATCTCTATTATGTCTTAAGAATCTCATTGACTTTGAGACCTATAAAAATAACATTAAATTACCTGGCTCAATTCTATATAGTAAACATTCCCACTTAAGCCAATTTTTTACACAGCAAAATATTAAATTGTAAAACTTTTGCAATATACATTAATTGAGCAATGCATATCCCCCAATGCGGTAAATCTTTAACACTGTGTTATTCTATAGAATTATTTTTATATGCTACAAATATATTCAGCACATACTTATTTGAAAATTATGAAATTGAGTATTCAGCATGCACATTTCTCTCTTGTTGACTTTATATTACTGTGAAAATGAAACTTATAATAGTAATTTCTTAGTAAATATTTGTATTCATTATTCACGTTGGCTTGACAACTCTAAATGACACTCTTACACTATCTTAAGCCTTGCATAATTCACTTTTTCTCAATAGGCACATATAGTCCACACCCAAATAAAGAAGACTGATCATAGCAAAGCTCCAAAGCATAGCAGCAAGCAAAACAATATAATGTTTTCTATGAACATTCAGATGTAATAATTTGAATGCTACTTAGGTGGTACCTTATCATTTTGTGAGTAATTATGATCATTGAACTGTGAGCAGCAGCGTAAACTTGTAGCAGCATCCCCCTTTTACTCATTGTAGGAAATCCTTCTAAAGCTAGAAGCAAAATCCTTACTACCTCTTCTAACGTTATGGTTTACTTCCGGAAATGCTCACATGTTTCTTTAGTCTACTAGAAACCATTGCCACTTTTTTGTCATTACACCCTCAACCCATTCTTCATATTAGTTTCTTATCTCCTGTTGTTCCTGCCTATGCCTCTGCAAAACTGACACTCAACACGTATTTTCAAACATTTAAGTGCCAATTCATAGTTTTAGAAAGAAAAAGACTGCTTCTTTCTCTACTCACTCAGATTCATCTCTGTGTGAACTGTTTTCACCCCCATCTCCTCTAGAAAGCTTTTCACTTATTATCTCTGGGACTTCAAACTGAAAATTTCCCACAGCTTATATTTTTTTTCACTTTCCAGTATATGTGAACATTACTGTCATTATTGTAAAATATTGATTTTTACATGTACTCTAAAGTGCTGTTAACACGTTCCCTCCTGCAAAATCAATATTTCACAATTTACTACCCAAAGGAGTTGAAATCCCTTAGCATAGCTAAGTAGAGTTTAAAAGACCCATCACAATTTGATGTAACCTTAGCAAAATGGTTTCTCACTCACTTTGTAATGCACATCTTCTTAAATTTCTATTGCTTTTTTTTTCTTTTGCACTTTTGCAAAGTATTTTTTCTTAAAACAAAACAAAGCTTTCCAAGTTCATTTGTATACCTGCATCTAAAAATTGTGATTTTTAAAGCTTTCCAGAGCAGTATAAATTGAAAAACACATCACTTATTATTTATGACAATTATTTAGCAGCCAGATTTTTCTGCTTCCTGAATTTTAATCCATTTTTGCCTCACATGATAATGCAATTATTGACTTAATTAAGATCATCATTTGTTCAACTGAAATCCAGAAAGACAATTTTTTTGAGTGAGTTTATGTCTCCTCTTTGTTTTTAATCCCACAAAAAGACTCTAATTATTATCTTCTCTTACTCTGTCATCTCTGGTTTTAGTTGAGCATCTGATTATTCGATTTTCTCCACTTTCTTAGCATATTTGCCATCTTTATTTTTTCATAGTGGCTGTGTTATTTTCAAGGTACTACAGGCACCTACTGTAGAGTATTCCCAATTTATCCCTCCAAACTCTGTGATAGAATTATCATTAATATCATTTATCCATACACTATACTCACCCAATCATTATTTCTTATTATTATTTTCAGCAGTTATCAATTATATCATTATTATTAAGAATGGACTTTCCTGGTGGCTCAGACAGGAAAGAAACTTCCTGCAGTGCAGGGGACCCGTGTTCAATGCCTGGGCCAGGAAGGTTACCTGGAGAAGAGAATGGCTATCCACTCCAGTATTCTTGCCTGGAAAATTCCATGGACAGAGGAGAGTGGACATAGGACATGACCGAGAGACTATTTTTATTATTAAGAATAAGAAAAGCTGTTCTGTTTACTTAGTTTCTGAAAAAGTTTTATTTCTTCTTGACTTTTGAAGGCTAATTTTGCTTAGTGTAGAATTCTACATTGCTGATATTTTTCTTTCAGCCCTTCAACAATCTCATTCTACTCTATTCCTGTTTGGATGTTTTCTCTGGAGTTCAGTGTAATTATTTTCCTTGCTTCTCTTTAGGAAAGGTTCTTTTTTTCTCTAACTTTTTTCAAGATTTTCTTTTTGTCTTTCACTTTCGACAGTTTACCTTGTGACCTCAACTCTCTGATGAATCTAAAAAGTCATTGATCTTCAATTTGCTCAAAAGTTTTCTTGTGAAGATGGGAGTTGATGACTTTCAAGCACTTTATATACTTTTATATGTCAGAGCTAAAAACTCTTTTTGGCTACATTATTGTTTCTTTAAAAATTATTTTTAAAAACTTACCAAATATTATTATGGAGCAATCATGCTGTAAGAAATAATATTTGATTTACCATGACTTTATTAAGGCTTTTATATAAACAGTCTTTTAGCATGACTGTAATATTTACATCATATTTTTAAATATTCAGATCTCTTCTCTATCAAGAAGGAAGATATAATAATGAAAAATTCCACTTTGATTTGTGTAAATTTGATGTCACATAGACTTTATACATTTATACATATCATGCCTTAATTAAGCCAAGACAGGAGATAACTTGACATATGTATTGCTTCTCAAAAGAGCATTTAAATATTCAAAGATTATTGATATGTCTCATTTCTACTGCTGGGCTGTGCTTAGTCGTTCAGTAGTGTCTGACATTTTGTGACCCCATGGACTGTAACCCACCATGCTCCTCTGTCCATGGGATTCTCCAGGCAAGAATACTGGAGTGGGTTGCCATGCTCTCCTTCAGGGGATTTTCCTAACCCAGGGATCCAACCCAGGTCTCCTGAATTGCAGGTGAATTCTTTACCAGCTGAGCCACCAAGGAAGTCAAGGAAACCCTCCTCATTTCTAGTATGTGTTTAAATACCACTAAAATGCTCCACTGAAGGCCCTTTAAATTCTTGCAGTAAATGTGAATTCCATGATAGTCTTCTTTTTCAATAGTCCTATGGACCTAAGTTTTTATTTCTACAGATTACCAATACGGGAAGGAACAATATAAAGAGAAATTAACTCAACATGTCCATGATATTAAATATTTAGATTCTTATTGTAAATACCTTATTAATTGGCTGAAGAACTTCTATGGGCATAGTGTTTCATTTCTATTATGGAAAAACTTGGAAAGCATTCAGTAAATATGTAACATTTTAAAGGCATAGGCCACCAGCTATAGTAAATCTACATTCAGTGAGACAAACTAAATATAGCACTTGAACTTAGAACAAGATGGTCTGAAATGCATTGTATATGTCGGATATGTTTTCCAAGTATTTATAGCAAACTGTACATGGTAGAAGTTTTTTGAGGCTTTAGTATGTGTAGAAAAAATATTTATGACCATTGTGTTATAAACTAGAGAAAGGTCAGGGGACATAGACAGATTTTTACACTTAAAGTGGTAAAATATCAATATCAGCACACATTGCTAAGTTAGGTATTTGCAATGTAAAACCTAAAGTAAACAGTAAAAAAAAAAAAGCACTTACAAAAATATATTCATAAACAGTATAGATAAATCAAATTGAAGTTTTTAAAGGTTCAAATAATTCATATGAAATCTGTAAAGGGAAAATGGAAAAAAATGAAAATTAGAACAAACAGAAAACATAAAACAAAGCATCAGAAATAAGTTTAAACATTTAATAATTACATTTACTGCCAATTTTAAAAGGGAAATATGTGTATGGCATACTACTCAGTAATGAAAAAGGGACAAAGTATTGATATGCAGAAAATCTTAGATAGACTTCAGGATATGCTGATTGAAAAAAAATTCACAATTCCACATATCACAAGCTTCAGTGGCTATAACATAGTTAAAATTATAGGGATAGAAAATGATTAGTTTTTGCCAGTATATAAACATGGTAAGGGATGTGAGGGTGTGTGACTATAAAGGGTTAACATTAGGAAGGGTCTTTACAGTAATGGAATATTGTGTATCTTGATTGTGGTGGTGATTATACAACACTGCATATATAACTATGCACTAAATACTATTGTCAAATTCCCATTTGTGATAGCTTATTACTTTAGATAAGATGTAGACACTGGGGGAAACCAGATGAAATTCACATGAGACACTTCTGTGCTAATTTCATCATTTTCCATGAATATATAATTTTTTCAAAATAAAGAGTTTCTTTTAAGAGCTGTGTATGCCCTCACTAATTGATAATGATACACATTAACCTGAACTTGATCTGGATTCTCATTTATACTCCTTTTTAGCAAAGCTTAAGATAAGGTTGGCATTAACTATAAAATATTTGGGAACCCAGATATACCCCAGCTACTCCAAGAAGAAAGCCAAGTTTGCATTTGCTCAAAGAAGCTTGATTCTCTCTAGTCATTCAAGAAATTCATGGCTAAGAATAAGAACAAGTAATTGGAAAGTTTGAATACTGGCCTTTAATTTCCTTGGCCTTCACTTACAAAGGTAATAGAATTTGATTTAGGACATTAACTCCTTATGTGTTTATGCTTTTGACATTGAACATCCAAGGAAATTTAGTCTCAAAGGAATTTCTCTCAGAATTCAATAATGGTAGGGAATTCATACCCTATTTGGGACTTATCGATTGTTACTTGATCAGAAAGAGTTTGATCAGAGAGGGAGAAACACTATGAATACTAAGGAATCATTGATTTATTATAGTAGTTAGAATTACACAATTCAGAGAGGAAGAGTGGAATGTGGTTTAAAATGGAGAGTGACATTATCAGAGAAAAGTAACCAACCAACTCTAGTATCAAACCCTAAAGCAAGTGGACAACTAGTAGCTCCTGAAATCTGGGAAGCTAGGCATAGTCACTTGCTAGAGTGGGATCAACAAGGGAAATAGATGATTAGGTCTATAAAGAGTGCTGTCTGTGTCTGCTGGTGGGCCTGCGGTAACCAGGAAGAAGGGTTAGGGATGAGGCAGGGGAAAGGAGACTGGCATCAACCTGACAGCACTGCAGCATATTCTTCTGACCTTGCGGTAGATTAAGGGCAGACATCCACCCTAAGAAATGCTATGGACCTAACAGAAGCAGAAGATATTAAGGAGAGGTGGCAAGAATACACAGAAGAACTGTACAAAAAAGATCTTCATGACCCAGATAATCACAATGGTGTGATCACTCACCTAGAGCCAGACATCCTGGAATAAGAAGTCAAGTGGGCCTTAGGAAGCATCACTATGAACAAAGCTAGTGGAGGTGATGGAATTCCACTTGAGCTATTTCAAATCCTAAAAGATGATGCTGTTATAGTGTTGCAGTCAATATACCTGCTTATTTAACTTATATGCACAATACATCAGGAGAAATGCTGGGCTGGAATAGCACAAGTTGGAATCAAAATTGCTGCGAGAAATATCAATAACCTCAGATATGCAGATAACAACAGTCTTATGGCAGAAAGTGAAGAGGAACTAAAGAACCTCTTGTTGAAAGTGAAAGAAGAGAGTGAAAAAGCTGGCTTAAAGCTCAACATTCAGAAAATCAAGATCATGGCATCTGGTCCCATCACTTTATGGGAATTAGATGGGGAAACAGTGGAAACAGTGGCTGACTTTATTTTTCTGGGCTCCAAAATCACTGCAGATGGTGATATCAGCCATTAAATTAAAGGACATTTACTCCTTGGAAGGAAAGTTATGACCAAACTACACAACATATTAAAAAGCTGAGACATTACTTTGTCAACAAAGTCCGTCTAGTCAAGGCTATGTTTTTTCCAGTAGCCATGTATGGATGTGAGAGTTGGACTATAAAGAAAGCTGAACGCCAAAGAATTGATGCTTCTGAACTATGGTGTTGGAGAA
Organism: Odocoileus virginianus; assembly: GCF_023699985.2. Classification (NCBI taxonomy): domain Eukaryota; kingdom Metazoa; phylum Chordata; class Mammalia; order Artiodactyla; family Cervidae; genus Odocoileus; species Odocoileus virginianus. The sequence continues at coordinate 61,804,442 of NC_069684.1, forward strand.
GACTCTTGAGAGCCCCTTGGACTGCAAGGAGATCCAATCTGTCCATCCTAAAGGAGATCAGTCCTGGGTATTCATTTGAAGGACTGATGTTGAAGCTGAAACTCCAATACTTTGGCTATCTGATGTGAAGAACTGACTCATTTGTAAAGACCCTGATACTGGGAAGGATTGAGGACAGGAGGAGAAGGGGACGACAGAGGATGAGATGGTTGGATGGCATCACTGACTCAATGGGCATGTGTTTGGTAAACTCTGGGAGTTGCTGATGGACAGGGAGGCCTGTCATGCTGCAGTTCATGGGGTTGCAAAGAGTTGGACACAACTGAACTACTGAGCTGAACTGATTAACCCTCTGGCTACATTTTCCTCTGTCTCTCTTTGTTTGATTTCAAATCCTAGGACCTCAAGAGAAGACGAGTGATGCTTTACTTCCATTCTCCAACATGTGTCTCTTTTAGACAATTCTGGTTTGAAATCATAGTGGAGGAGGAATTCTGGGAAACATAATTCTACTTTAGCTAAGTGACACAGTCCAAAGTCACCAGTTACTGCTTAAAATCAGATTATTTTTTTGCCTACTTACCTTGTTTGTTGAACCACGGATGCAAAATGCTTGAAAAAAGAAAAACGTGGATATAACTTGAGAGTGGATTTTCCAGGTGGCTCAGAGGTAAAGAATTTGCTTGTCAATGTAGGAAACACCAGAGACACAGGTTCAATCGCTGAGCTGGAAAGATCCCTGGAGAAGGAAATGGCAACCTACTCCAATATTCTTGCAGTAAAATCCAATGGACAGAGGAGTTTGGCAGCCTCAGTTTATGGAGTCGCAAAGAGTTAAACACAACTGAGCAACTGAGTGCGCGCGCACACACATAAATTGAGAGAAGAAATAAAATTGGACATAACATTTTCAGACTTGAATAAAGGGTTTATGGAACTGATTTAGAAAACACTGTTTTGATACATTTTTCTGCCTTATAGAGATAAATTCCATCTTGTCTATCAATACTCTTTGAGGAGTGTATTATGTAGCAGTAGTTTGCATGGATAGAAAGACCTCCCAAAAGCCTGAAGAAGACTCATCAACTACCCAAGTATACAGTTAGGATATTTCTATTTGATGATAGGTTTCATGTTTTAGGGTGATAGATTAATTGAAAAAGAGTTTTGGAATACAGGGAGAGAAGCTGATTATTCTTGACCCTCAGTGTTTCCAGATCAATGTAGAGGTATCTGTGAATATGATGCTTCTGGCCTCCTCCAATTTCTTAACATTTTGGTTTCTAGAAAAGGAGAAATACTTAAATGTTTGATATATTTGGATAAAGATTTGGACATGTGCCCAACCCCATCATCATAATTTCTAGTGGAAACAGTTGCCCAGAGGAAACATGATTTTACTCTGAGGAAACCTGTGGTTTACAGGCCACTTGTTTCTGGACCAATCTAAGTCAAAGGTTCAGGAATAGATTAAAAAGAAACAACAAACTTACTAGATATTTTTTAACCTTTTGCCGGAGTCCTTATTTCTATCTATTGTTTTAGAACTTGGGTGATGAACATTGATGAGATTTCTTAGCCTTCTTACTCTCAATTAACTGGTTAAAATTTCTGTTACTTAAGGGTAAAATTCAAGGTAAATAATAGAGCATTTTTCCTCTGGAGAAGGCTCTTACTCATGGAAGAACAGGTGACTTAACTGATTGAAATGTTGGAACAGTATTCATTGCCATTATATATGTATTATTAGATAAGGCTGCTATTATTTCCAGAGATCAAATTGCCAACATCTGCTGGATCATTGAAAAAGCAAGAGTTCCAGAAAAACATCTACTTCTGCTTTATTAACTATGTCAAAGCCTTTGTGTGGATCACAACAAACTGGAAAAATCTTAAAGAGATGTAAATACCATACCATCTTACCTGCTTCCTGGGAAATCTGTATGCTGGTCAAGAAGCAACAGTTAGAACCATACATGGAACAGACTGAATCCAAATTGGAAAAGGAGTACGTCAAGGCTATATATTGTCACCCTGCTTAAATTTTATGCAGAGTACACCATGTGAAATGCCAGGCTGGATGAAGCACAAGCTGGAATCAAGATTGCCAAGAGAAATATCAATAATCTCACATATGCAGGTGACACCATCCTTACGGCAGAAAGCAAAGAGAAACTAAAGAGCCTCTTGATAAAAGTGAAAGAGGAGAGTGGAAAAGTTTGCTTAAACCTCAACATTCAGAAAACTAAGATCATGATATCTGGCCCCATCACTTCATGGCAAATAGATTGGGAAACAATGGAATCAGTGACAGATTTTATTTTTCGGGGGGCTCCAAAATCACTGCAGAGGGTGACTGAAGCCATGAAATCAAAAGACGCTTACTCCTTGGAAGAAAAGATATGACCAAACTACACAGTATATTAAAAAGCAGAGACACTTTCCTGACAAAGGTCCAACTAGTCAAAGCTATGGTTTTTCCCATAGTTATGTATGGATGTGAGAGTTGGACTAAAAGAAATCTGAGCACCAAAGAATTGATACTTTTGAACTGTGGTGTTGGAGAAGACTCCTGTGAGTCCCTTGGACTACAAGGATATCCAACCAGTCAGTCCTAAAAGAGATCAGTTCTGAATACTCATTGGAAGGACTGATGCTGAAGATGAAACTCCAATACTATGGCCTCCTGATGCAAAGTACTGACTCATTTGAAAAGACTCTGATGCTGGGAAAGATTGAAGGCAGGAGAGGAAGGGGAGAACAGAGGATGAGATATTTGAATGACATCACTGACTCAATGGAGATAAGTTTGAGCAAGCTCCAGGAGTTAGTGATGGACATGGAAGCCTGGCATGCTGCCATCCATGCTGTCGCAAAGAGTCAGACACAACTGAGGTACTAAACTGAGCTGAAGGCTGCTATACAAGAACCTCCCCAATATGCTGCTTTCATCAAGACAATTTCTTTCATCCTGAGCATAAGAAATAGGACAGATGATCCAGGGATGATGATATTCAAAACCTTTGGTTTCCAGACTTCTTTTTTTGCATTCTTAGGCTATATGTTAATATCATTCATGTTCTATTCTTCATTCCAGTCCAAATTTGGAGTGAACAGATGAGAGGGGGAAGAGAAAAGCTCATTCTTTTCAATGTAAGGATAAAGCCCAAGTTACTCACATCATTTGCCCCAAACCCAATCATGTTGCCATATTGCTGAAAGAGAGGATTTATCAGACTAGTCATTTCTCAGCCATATGTATATATGCATATATTATTGTATAAGAGGGGGATGATACTGAGAATTAGCAATCTCTACCACAATGCCTGGCTTGGACTTCTGGTTACATCTGATTTGGGTCTGAAAGGGTCAGTGTGTTTTCTCTTCTGTTCTATAAATGATTGGGAGACTGGGTAGGAGCTCAGGCCACACTTTCTCATTGCTGACCAAAGAACACATCTCTTCTCATCCAACTCTTGCTCTTTTGTCTGTGTGGCGGGCTGCGGTGCTTTATGTGCACACATTTTACTCCATTACCAGCTTTAATCAATTCATTAGTTGGAGTTAACATCAAATTTGGGAGTGGGTATATTTGTTGATTTCAATTCCAAGCTTTGGCCTTCAGTCCAGTTATAATAAAAGATATCTATGTTTTAGTGTTCAAATTTTTATCTTATGAAATTGTCCAGAGCAGCTAGGGAAGAAAAAGGAATAATTAAATGATACTCCATCATTTATTAATTTCTTTGATCCTGAGAAAAACACAGTAAATTAAGTGAGACAGTATTGCTTTTTCTAAATAAATGTGAGGGAATAAAGAAAAAAAGAAACTCTCAGGAGTGTTCACTTTAAGGAGAGAATGCTTTAGAACATACAGAAAATCAAAAGGCAAACCCTCTGGGAAATTTAGCTACAACTTTGATTAATTGCTTATTTATTCATAATAGTACACAGAAAGATAACTGGGAATATTTTTAAAGCATAATAATTTGTATGTAGGAGAAAGAAATAGCAACTCACTCCAGTGTTCTTGCCTGGAGAATCCCAGGGACGGCGGAGCCTGGTGGGCTTCCGTCTGTGGAGTCGCACAGAGTTGGACACGACTGAAGTGACTTAGCAGCAGCAGGATACATAAAAATTAATAACAATGGAGTAAGAAAAGAACATGACTTTGGAGTATGACTATTGTCATTGACTCAGATTATCCACTTCTTACTATAACTAACTATATGTGGGTAATTTAGAACTCAGATAATCTCAGAACTTCTGTTTTAATAATACATGGTTGTGATGAATTGATTCATAAGATTATTAGGAAGATTAAATAAGAAGTAATATGAAAACACCTATCCCAGTATTTAACATATCACAATACTAGATGTAACTTAATGTAATCCCAATAATATAAACCAAAGGCAGATTTGAATAAATTAAAGGAGAACACATTTATTACACAACATACAATTCTTTGTTTTAAGCTTTTTATTTACAGACCTATATTATAGCATTGTTTTCCAATTATTGCCCAGCTGTAGAAAATTAATAAATATTCAGTATTCATTATGAAGGAGTCTAGTATCTCGTGTCAAATTAAAAGTACAAGGTTAGTAACATAAAACATTTGAAGGCATTATTACATTAATTTCAGAGAAATTCTGAATACATGTATTTTGGCAATGATATAAAAATGACAAAATTTCCATAAACTTCCTCTTGAAATTATTTTTCAAAACAGATGTTGGATATCTGATGAGTTTAGTAGTTCTTATATCTTTATACTAAAGTTGACAAAGATAATCTTACTATATTGGTGAGTTAACTTTAAATAACTAGAGTTTGATGCTCACTGAGATTTCTTCCAGGGTCAAAATAATTCCTATTATAATTTTGCTGCAAAGGTTTCTAAGGAAATTTTTTCTCTTTCCTTTCCTCAAACAAGAGCAATCAAAAACATTCAATAATATGCACAAAATCATTCCCATATCTGTTGCAACAATGATATCATGAAAATGATTATCACTTATAAAATACATTTCATTTTACAATCCTAGATAGATTTCCTATTGTCTTGCTACTCGTCAATTCCATCCTTGTCCAACCTAAGATCCTGTAGCTCCTCTGCTTTCTTCTACATAAATCCAAATATTCAATATTATTCTTTGCTTAAGAGGATGTTATAGCAAACATATTTCATGTTGTACAAGAAAATATTTCTTTTATGTATTATTAAAAATGATATAACCTTGGAGAAGGAAATAGCAACCCACTCCAGTATTCTTGCCTGGAGAATCTCATGGACAGAGGAGCCTGACAGGCTACAGTCCATGGGATCGCAAGAGTCAGACACGACTTAGTGACTAAACCTCCACCAAAACCAAATATGATATAAGGAAACTGTATAAGGAAAAACTGCAAGGTCTATATGGAAATACAGAGAAAAGAATATATCAGATTTCTGATAGAAATGCTGATTCTGATAGTTTTTTTTTTTTCCAAATTGTTATGTTTGTTAAAGGATATTATGAGATTAAATTTGGGCCAATGAATAAAAGAAAGGAGATTAGTTAGATAACCATCAGTGGCAGGAGGAAATGGGATCAGAAAGGGAGGGGAACAATTCAAAGGAGACCAAGGTGGCTCAGCTGGTAAAGAATATTCCTGTGATGAAGGAGACCCGGGTTTGATCCCTGGGTTGGGAAGATGCCCCGGGGAAGCAAATGGCAACCCACTCCGGTATTCTTCCCTGGAGAATTCCATGGACAGCCAGGCTACAGTCCATGAGGTTGCAAAGAGCTGGGTACAACTAAGTGACTAACACACACACAAGCCAGGAAAACATAGTTAAGTAACAAACTTGGCAAAACAAGAAAGTTTCTTTGGTAGAAAGGACCCTAATTGACATCTTCTCAGAAATGAAGAGGAAATGAGATTGCAAAAATCAAACTATATGATAGTGAAAGATGGTGGCAAACTCAAACAGACGTAAATAGGAAGAAAGTTAATAGGAAGAATTCTACATAATACAACTGTGTAATATACAAAATTGTTATACTATATTGTATAAAGAGACACACTATTACAACTGAAGGTATATTCAGGTGAATCATAAGTATGATACAATTTTGTGGGCACAGTTTAGTAAAAAATATTGTCTCACTTGAACCAGTTAGAAGTTAGAAATAAAATATAATTGAATCATTTGATATACAAAATATGATTGTATTTGGATCAAATAGAATGATATAAAGGAACTCTGAATAAATTGTAAAGAAAGATACTGAGAAAAAGGCACACAAAAAAAGTTTAGAAATAATCTCTAGGTAAGTGTAAGTGTATCTGTGTAAGACAACACTTCAAACAGCAGAAGTTGGTCCTTGGGGAAAATACATTCTGTTCAGTCTTTGTTAAAAGCAGAAAGTGGGTGTACAGAAACAAGAGTGTAGTATCTTCAGCTGGAACAAATGATATATTTATTTCAAAAGAAGACCATGTCCAATGTAAGAGGCAATCAAATGCCTCTGTGGTTAGAAGCTTTGGGAAAGATTTCTTACAGAGTTATCAAGAGTATGTCCACAATAAATCCTATGGAAATCACCCTCTCTTTGAGAGACTATATAATCATTGTTCTCACTGAAATGTTGCTTTTTTTTTCAGAAAGGTGTATGCTTTTGCTGCTATCTGAGACAGATTACCACCTATGCATCAATTATTTTTTATTCAGTACCTACCAAGTGCTTTGTGTTAAGCACATTGAACGATAAAGATGAGGAAACAATGTCCTCTTTCTGAGGATATTGACAGTTATTAGTGAGGTTGACTAACACATTTAAAACAATAGATAATCCTTGATTAGAGATTAGCAACTCAATCTGCCCAGGGATGCAGGGTAGATATCAGTTGACTTGCATTTGACCTGAGACTTGAAGGATAAATACACGTCATCTCAAATAAAGAGTTGTATTTTTCGCCATGACACAAATGATAGAAATCATGCTAAGGACTCACTGATCTATTGACTATAGCCTAAGAATGAATCACACAACTTTTTCTTGAGTATTGGATTTTTTTTTAATAACTTGAAGATATTCATTTTGAAGCTATATAACAAGATGCAGACTATTATCATAAAATGGCATTGCAGTTGAGCATGTCTGTGGTACATCTGTATTATGCTCCCTCTGTCGTGAGTCAAGTGTATCTAGATATGTAGTATTAGCTTTTCCAGGGAGAAACCCTTCAGAATCCCATGTTCTGTGACTGAACTTGCCTATCCACTTGACTGAAGTAGGCTGGACTGTGGCAAGGTCTTCCATTGAGCCTGCTACATGTCCTAAATAAATACTGAATGCTATCCTAGATTATAGTTGAAAATTCCATGGGAAAGAGTACTTGATGTAGCATATTGCTTTGGCTATAGAGACACCTATGCTGTACTACTGGGCTCTCAGGTGGCACAGTGGTAAAGCATCTAACTGCCAATGCAGGGGATGCAGGAGATGCAGGTTTGATCCCTAGTTGGGGAAGACCCCTTGGTGTAGGAATGGCCATCCACTCCACTATTCCTGCCTGAAAAATCCCATGGACAGAGGAGCCTGGCGGGCTAGAGTCCACAGAGTCGCAAAGAGTCAGACAGAACAGAGCGACTAAGCATGCACACCACATGCTGTATTATACTATACCATATCATCCCATACTTTTCCATGCTATACTGTACTATATACCATATTGGATGTGACAATTACTTTATATAAATGCAGTATTAAAATGAGCTATTTCAATTTTGGCTTTGGTTTTTACCTATAAATTAAATTTTCAGGGGAGCTGAAGAATATACTATTAAATTCATGACCATAACACACATATACTCACACCATTCATACAGTTATGCACACATGAAGAATATCAAACTAGCAAAAATAAAGTTGTCTCTTTGTTTTGTTTAAAAAAAAGTACCAGTACTGCACATTTAAATTGAAATATCAAAAATATGATTTGAAATTTATCTTCACAGTCTTACTTGAACATTCACTATGATTCAACATCATTTTATGCCTCTATGACTACATAGAAGCTTTTGAGATTTAAGTGAAATAATTCAAGAAATTCAAATGTGTGTGTTTAAAGCAAGATACCATTTCAAAGACCAAATATTAAAGACACAGACTATATGATTCCATTTACATGAAATGTCCAAAAATGGCAGATTTTTGGAGTCAGAAAGTAGATTAACCTATGTCTGAGGCTAGGGGTGGAGATGGAAATTAACAAAAAATGGACATATGGATTATGTATGATGAAATTCTCTAAACCTTTATTATGGAAATGATTGCACAAAATGATGAAATTACTACAAATTATAGATTTGTATATTTAGGTAAATTTATGATATGGATTAATTTTATGATAAACTATATTGCTAAATGCTATTTTGAAATGTAAAAGAAAATTAAATATAATATGTTCCAAATAAACATGGAAACAAAATTTAGTATTTTAATAAATTAGTGTTTATTTTACTTTATGAATAATTTCTTATAGCTTTTAAGAGTAAAATGTTTTCCCAACTGATATCTCAATAAAATGACTTAGATTTCTTTATAATTTGACATTTGTTGTAATGAAATTATTACAACTTTTCACTTATAGTTCACATTCATGTCTATATTCATATTTCATAATTATAATTCTTAGTATTTGAACAATGGTAAAATATTTTATCAATTGAACACACTGCAGTTAACCATCTCCTGATAAACATTTGGCTGTTTACATAAAGAAACTCTTTAATTAGGATATTGTTACATGTCTTCATTGAGTCATTATAAACATTTCTTTTGATATATATTTCCCATTGGTTAAAACATGGACCATGTTCATATTCTTCATCTTACAAATTTTCATACTTTGCCTATATGTAGGATGATTTACTTAATGTGGTTATCCTCAACTGCTGAATATGTTGAACTGTTTTCCACTTTTCCCTCTCTCTTAAATCTGGAGATTGCTGACAGCTCTGATGTGCAAAGTTAGGTTTTGTCAAATGTGGCTTCCAAAAAGCATAAGAAGGTGAGGGCATTGTCATTAGGTTAGAGAAATGTAATTCTAAAAAGAAGAAGCCTTTTGTGGAGTACATGTAACTAAGCTAGCATTACTTTTTCTAGCAAGGCAGTATAAGTGTCATTGTATAAACATCATCTGCTTTGCTTTGATTTTTGCTCTTTAGTTATGAAAGCCCCTAATTAACTTCAGCTGGATGTGAATTTCAGGCTTCACCTTAGTGGGATAAGAGACAGGGAGATCTCATTTTGCAACTGTTTTGTTAAGAGTTTCCAATCCTCCTTTTGCTCTTGCCCCACCTTTATCCCCTCCAACTTTTGCACTGGTGACTCAGCATCTGGAACTTCTCTGGAATATGTGTAGATATTATTGTACATACACATATCCATATAATTACACACAATGTTTTTAAAGAAAAATGAGCTCCTTTAATTAACCAGTATAGTTTAGCAATAAATTACACATCATATTGGGGGCTTCTCAGGTAGCTCAAGTGATAAAGAATCCACCTGCCAAAGGAGACACAGGTTTGATCCCTGGGTCAGGAAGAGCCCCTGGAGTAGGAAATGGCAACACACTCTAGTATTTTTTGCCTGGAAAATTCCATGGACAGAGGCGTCTGGCAGGCTGCAGTCCACAGGTTCTCGAAGAGTCCGACATGACTGAGCTACTGAGCACGCCAACATTTTTGAACTCTTCTTTCCACCCAGAACATATTTGAACTCTCCCTATGGAATTTAATACAAAATTAGAATACATTCTTGGTATTAAACTCAAAATCTAGGATGTCTCTGTGATAAACATTGGTCTTTACATTAAATTTGTATGTCGCTTCTCTTTATCTAGAGATCCATTAACTTAATAGTCAGTATGCAAAGATGGAATAAGGAAAAAGTGAACTGCAATAAATAGCCCTATTTAAAATGTGAAGAAATAAAGGATACCCTGAAGTCACTGGCCCTAAGGACATCTGCAATCTCGAGAGGAAATTACCAAGTGAGTGTACAGCCCCTAGGAGTGGGGAATAAGATTCAAGTTCTAGGATTGTGGGGGGAGTATTTTTAATTATTTTTCTCCTCAAACAGAGCCTCCATTGTCTGTGAAGTATTTTCTTCTAATAATTCTTGACCACATGTGAAAAAATTTGACCTTCCTTTAGAGGCTATATGTATTTCTCATCACTGTTCTACTTCCTCATAGAAGTTTGGGAGCTCAAAGGAGGTATTTTTAAACATTTTATTAAGAAAAAGGTCTTTGTTGTTGTTCAGTCACTAAGTCCTATCTGACTCTTTGCAACCCATGGACTACTGCATGCCAGGCTTCCCTGTCCACTATCTCCCAGAGTTTGCTCAAACTCACATCCATCGAGTCAGCGATGCCATCGAAACATCTCATCCTCTGTCATCCCCTTCTCCTCCTGCCTTCTATCTTTCCCAGCATCAAGGTCTTTTCCAATGAGTAGGCTCTTCACATCAGATGGTCAAAGTACTGGAGCTTCAGCTTTAGCATCAGTCCTACCAATAAATATTCAGAGTTGCAAATTTGAGTTTCCTGGTAAATTTCTGCATATTCACTACCTAGATTCTTTTATTAACATTTCATTATACATGTTCTATCATATACCTACCAACTGTCTACCTTCCATCCTATATCCATTAACTAATCAGACTTAATACATATGAAAATATTAAGAATATCAACATATTTCATCTAAACACATTAGCATGCACATTACTAACTTGAGCTAAAAAATTATTCATATTTGAACATAAATTTTATGTTCATTGCTCATTTGCTGATTTTTGATCAATACATTTATCCATATAACTCAAACCCCTGTCAAGTTATTGAATATAACTCTCATTCCAGAAGATTTTCTTCTTTTTTTTTCTAATCAATCCCTGCCCACACTCACCATACTCAAAATGTATGTATTCCTGAATTTTTCATAAAGGTAATCATCCAACACTCTTTTTCTGTAACTTTTTAAACTCAGCATAATGCTTTTGAGTTTCTTTGAAGTCACTGCATGCATCAATAGTATGTTTCCTTTTATTGCTGAGCAATATTCCATTATCTTAATAAGTGTAACTTGTTTTTCCAGTGTTCTATTAATGGGTTTCTGCCCAATTTCCATTTTTCCATTTTTTGATGATAATGAATTAACCACTATATATATTCTTATTCAAGTCTTTCTGTAAATATATGTTCTCATCCACCTTGAATCTATCTATATCTAGGAGTACAGTTTCTAGTCATAAAATAGGTAGTTTTTTTCCATTTTTCTTTTGTTTGATTTTCTTATACACTAAGCAAATTGTAATTTTTTTCAAAGTAGTTGTACCAATTTACATCCCAATCAACCCTATATGAGGTTTATAGTGGATCACTTCTTCACCAACATTGGTAATGCCAGTCTCTTTAATTTTAGCCTGTCAAGAGTTTGTGTTATGGTAATCAGGGTAATCTTAAGCCTTAATCACAGAGCATTTTGTCCACAAGGTTTTGTGGCTTTGTTTTTAATTTTGTATTAGAATAACGCTCTTGATAATGTGGTAGTCTGCTTCTATTATATTGGCTTATAATCTGTTCCATATTCCAGTAATCAGCCTCATAGTTTACTTAATGAAATATTGCATATCAGCTATAATTATTTGCTTTATCACTCTATTACCTTTCTTTTTGTGCTTACATACATACCACTCAACTGACCTTTGACCAGACTAATTTTATTCAAATGAAATAATATACTTAATGCCAAACTTGTTTTGAAATTACCTAATATAAGGATTTCCCTGGTGGCTCAGTGGCAAAGAATCCACCTCCTAATACAGGATGCACAGGTTTGATTCCTGGGTGCGGAAGATCCCCTGGAGAAGGAAATGGCAACCCACTCCAATATTCTTGCCTGGGAAATCCTGCGGACAGAGGAGCCTGGCAGGCTACAGACCATTGGGTTGCAAAAGAGTCAAATACAACTTGGCTACTAAATAACAACAAATACAGTATAGGCAGTAGGTTACATTTAATTAAGATTCTATTGGTTAAAGTTTTTTCAATCATATATAAAACTGTCATAGTTCTGTGAAAGTTTTCTTCAACATTTCAATTTTTTTGGACTTTATTTCTTCCCAAGCTACTATTAAATGTACTACTAAAGTCTTATTTTATTGATTATGCCAAAGTCTTTGACTGTGTTGATCACAACAAACTCTGGAAAATTCTTAAAAAGATGGGAATACCAGACCACCTTACCTGCCTCCTGAAAAATCTATATGCAGGTGAAGAAGCAACATTTAGAACTGGACATGGAACAAGAGACTGGTTCAAAATTTGGAAAGGAGTGAGTCAAGGCTGTATATTGTCATCCTGCTTATTTAAATTACGTGCAGAGTAGATCACGCAAAATGTCGGGCTGGATGGAGCACAGTCTGGAATCAAGATTGCCGGGAGAAATATCAATAACCTCAGATAGGCAGATGACACCACCCTTATGGCAGAAAGTAAAGAAGAACTAAAGAGCCTTTTGATGAAAGTGAAAGAGGAGAGTGAAAAAGCTTGCTTAAAACTCAACAGTCAAAGAACAAAGATCATGGCATCTGGTCCC